>NC_056725.1:466953954-466981454 GCF_019279795.1 Protopterus annectens
TTTTACAAGAAGCATCTTTGAGTCGTCAGTTATATGGGCAGTGCTACATTTATATAAATGACATATTTTCATATGAAAACATTGTACGTCCCTTATATATGCAGTCATTGTCTAACGTTAAATTCATTCACGTCCTGACTTCCCTTAAATCTCATTCCTTCTCCAAAACCTTATTCTTTATGTTTTATTCCACCATTCCCGTTTTTTATGTGATTGGTTCCTACCTTTTACTAAAGATCCCACTTCTAGTTATTTTATCTCTGTTAACTAAATCAATTAGTTCTGTTGCAGTTGGTTTAGACTTATTTTCCATTTTTTTAGTAATTCCAGCTACTGGACTTTTCAATTTTACCTTCCCGTTGCCACAAGAAGGATGTTGTTGGGGAATCTTGATGTGACTGGCTGACTCTGCTGTGGCAAGTTAGCTCTTTGGGTCATTTATATTTTCCCTCCAGTCCCTCTGTTTGGTCTGCAGACACCAAAGACATGGTCCATGACATGTCCATGGACAGCAGTCTTTATAATCAGCTTTTTAAATGTATTTTTATACCGTTTTTACTAGAAAATATTTGGAAGTAAGGAGTGTTTTTTATGTGCAGATGTACAGAGGCTGCAGTGTAGCTCACCACACAGTTAATTGCTACTGGTGGAAAGTACATGTTGGTGAATTGTATGAAATGTGCATACAATTTTACAAAGAGGCTTGCATCCATTTTTTTAGGGGGGGTTGGCACCCTTAATCTCTGCTTTTATTATTGTAATAATGGCATGATTGGATGCAGAAGGGGTGGTGGGAGGATGAAGTACCAGGCCCCCCTTAAAGTCAGTGCACTTTACTAACACCAAAAACTCAAAACAAAAAGTCACAAGTTACCAGATCATCTGTTTTTATGTGGAAGTTGCCTAGGAGTTGTTGGCATCTTTTAGTGCTCATCTTAGTCACAGTAATAGTGCCTACTTGGCTGGACTCTGAATTGGTTCGTAACAAAGGTTTGTTACGTTTGTCTTTCACTTAACTTGGCTTCTTTTTCTTTTATTATCACAGTTCAATCTAATTGCTATATTTCCACCTGTAGTAAACCTAATTTTGCTTTACTAAACTATTTTTCTTTGAAAATTGGACTCCCAGATAAAGTTGTCTTTGTCCTGTACCAGACTAAATATTACAGATGTGTAGCAGCCCTGTTAAATTGTATTTTCATTGTTTTTCATCACTTGTATAGCAGTTTGTGTGTGTTGATGGTGTAGATGTTTTCCTCATCTGTTGCCATATAGACTAGGTAATGACCTAAACAAATTGCATGCATACATACATACCTAAATTAAAAGCAAACCTAAAGAATGCACAGACTGATTCTGTGTACTTCTGTTTCCTTGCAGTGCATACATAAGTGCATTTTATAACTGCTGGTTTATTTAGACCTTGGAAAGTGCTGTTCGTCAACCCACTAGCATATACTTGTATTAAAATTCATTGTTTGATCTCCTTTCCTAGTGGAGTTTTGTTTAGTGGTGACCTCTGTATCCTTAGTGGGTTGGCAAAGTGCAGTTTTCCTGGTTGCTGGCTTTTATTTTGCCTTTTGGGCTGTCTTGTTTGGTTATTTGGACCTTCTCTCAGTTTGCTTTTTTTATTTCAGGTAGGCCAAGCAGCATATTCTGCTTCCAAAGGTGGGATTGTTGGAATGACGCTACCTATTGCTCGTGATCTAGCACCAGTGGGGATTCGAGTTGTGACTATTGCACCAGGTATTATTTTGCTTATAGTAAAAAAAGCTCACAGAACCACTGTTATTAAATCGGATTGATGGTGCTGTTCAGAAAATAGTCAATAAATAGATGATATTGAGAATAAAGTCTCTGTATTAACGCACTAAAGGGTCCATGTCAGGTAGTTCCTGTATTCACCCACCAGCTTACCACACTTACTGGTGCTGTTTAAACTGTTTGTTTGTCTTTCGGCTTTATAACCATAAAACATAAAAAGGTGCATCTCCAAGCTGAGTGTAACTTTTTAGTCTAGATTTGGCCTTTGGAGATTTGCATTAATAGGCAGTGCACCTTGGTATGTAAAATGGGATTGTTTCCCAACATTGAAGTCTTTGAGAGAGATTAGCCCAGACTTGGAGATGCACCCTTTCGTTGATGCTCTTTTTTAAAAATGTAAGACGAGCTAACTTTTTACATCCATTGATGCTCCTATTAGAGCATCTGCACCCCCGCCTTGTTCTGTGTTGGAGAGTGCCTTCAAAACGACGTAGTCAAAATCTTTTTGAAGTATCCTAACATTTTTGGTTGGTGAGGGGGGGTGGCAGTTGTACAGAAGTGGAAATAGTCGCAGAGAAGATGAAAGCCTAACCATGTAATCTATTCAGACGTGTTGAAACTAGCATGAACAGACTAGAATAAATAGAAATTGTGATAGTTTTCATTCATTTCTGAAGCAGTTTTCACTTTTTGAAGTTGTAGACATTTATGTGGTAATTGTGGTGAATCCAACAACCTTTTAGCTTACCATTTTTTGTGAGACGACAAGTAGTCGGGTATCTATCCATTAAATTGTTTATCCTAATAGTCTTGGTCAGAGACTGCAGTGTTGCAAGTAGCACGAAAAAATCAGTTTGCGTTTACTTCTCACAACAAAGTCACGGTTTTAAACCATAAAAGTGCATCAGATGCAAAAGAATGGTTGAGCGTTGCTGAAGTTTAATGTTAATTTTAGCTAGTGCACTGTTTTTTTTCTAAGTCTATGTATTTCTTTTCTTTCTTTTTTTCTTTTCATATTTTGCTGTGCACCTTTGAAGCCAACATTCTCATTTGCTCTTAGAATAATTCATTGACCCAGCGCCCATTCATTGACCCAGCGCCCATTCTCTTTGCCTAGAACAGCTTGCACTTGCCAGAGCTCAATTCTTTACTGTAAACACGTTCCATTGTTTCCAGTAAAATAATTGGTCTTTAACCTGTACCCAGGATGCTGCATCTTGAAGCAAGTGGTCCAGCGCATTCAGAAAATTGTACTAGTAGCAAAGACCTAGCATGTAATATATTTTAACAGCCATTCTGCGGTGCCTCTCCGATATGATCGTGAGTTTTATGTTTTCTGTCTCAATCTCTAGAATTGGCATTCTTTTAGGAATGAAAATCTGCATTCAGGACTCTTATCATTATCCTATGCAGAGAAACTTTTGACTTCAGGGTTACTCTTGCTCTGTAATATAACCTACATTTCTCAAGTTTTATTTTTCAGTGGCCATGCCTTTGCTACTCCTGTGATCAGAGATTTTGCCCAGCTCGGCAACAGTTTCATAAGTGCATTTAATCAGTGTACTTTCTCAGTACACTTGTGCAGGTCTCTATGAAGCTAGGCTCTCATACAGTGTTCAGTTTTTCAGTAGATGTCATTTGTTAACAGTTTTGGTGGCAGCTGTCTGGTTCAGCTGTAGTAGCTGCTTAAGTGGCAGTTTGAAATTTCATTCCGCACAGTTCTGTACTTGCATGTCTTTTACCAACTCATTGTCCACTTCCACTAAAGAAATTTGGAACTAAAAGCAAAACAGCCATTATTGGATGTTTTTCCATCAGGGGTAGGCCAAGTCATCTAAAGCAGAAATGCGTGAATTGTGGTTTTGCACCTTTTTAAATGAGCAGTTTGTCAAAAGTGGTCATTGCTGGGGTGCAGGGATCCCCTTTTTCCCCAAGGTGCATTAACTATAACATTTTATTAAAAACTGGTTGCAGCAGGTGCACGGGTAGTTAATGCAAACATGCACTCCACCTATATACCACCAACACAAGCGCGCACCATTTTTCTTGCTAACTGAAGAATTTCAGCCATGTTTTTTACCCTAGCACAAGCTGCATTGGTCCCATAAAAAGGTAATGGTCTTTCACCTTCACCGTTAGGCAGACAATCATCTGAGGGTACAGCAGAAGGTTCATTTCACTGAAGCTCTGTGACTAATCATTGGTCAGTAAAGACTTGTAATTACTGGATAACATCGACTGTCAAATCAGCTGTGCTGCAAGACTGAACAACTATGTGGTTGTGGAAAATATATTTCAAAACAGCAGAAACTGAATAGTCCCTGAAGATCACCTTGCCGCCTCCTTCCATATGTATCAGCTGTAGCCTAAAATATGTAGAGTAAGACATTTTATAAACCCTGTAAAAGATCATTGTTTTTATTTTGTTCATTAGTAGATTACAAAGGTCAACAGTTTGAAGGTGGAGGAGGAAGATCAAAGGCAGAAGACTCCTGATAAAGTGTTTTTTTTTTTTTTTTTAATTTTCTACAAGTCTCTTCCTAATCTCTCCTCCCCAAAAAGTAGTTATTGGTGTTTACGGTTTCTGAAACCAGTGAATGGCTGAGCCAACGATTACTTCCAAGCATGTGCAGGTGTTCCAGTAATGAATCCCATTGTAGTTCAGTTGGGACACCTTTTGCTGTAGCTTTTATGCTCTTGTGTATAGGCTGGTGCTAGGCTATCGGCCCTAGGGCGTATACAAGCCTAGCCATAACAGTTCCTGGCTATTTCTTCCCACACTATTTACTTCCCTGGACCCCTGTCTAGCAGGGAGACTGATGTGATCCCCGGGGTGAATTTCCTTTCTCCCATCCAAGCGTCAAGGTTCCTTTTGAAGAGGGCCAAAGAGGCGCTCTGCTAAACATGTATGGGCAGTCTATTCCAGCGTCTGGGGAGTCTCTGGGTCAGGAACCTATCCCTCCAGCATGTTTTGTTTATTGTGATAAGATTTAGATCCCTGGAGTGTGTGGCTCTGAGGGATTGGGATTTCTTTAAGTGTAGCATGTCCAACAGCTCTGGGTTTGACATGGCCTTGTATGTTAAGTAGAGATCGCCTCTGAGTAGAAGATATGCAACAAGAGTGTAGCTGGAGTTTTAAGGTGGTCAGCGTAGGTCATCTGCTTTAGGCCTGTGATTCTTTTAGTGAGGTATTTCTGCGGCCTTTCCAGTTGTTGCAGATGTCTTGAGAGGTACATACCAAATGGGGCATTGCATTCTATAATGGGTCTAATGAAGGATGAGTACAGTGGGACAATGACCTCTTTTTTTTTTTTTTTCTGGATGAAAAGCCCTTAGTGATGAGGTGTGCCACATAGAAGGGTTTTCTGACTGTTGTGGCGATGTGGTTATCGAAGGTGAGACCACTGTCCACCTGTGTCCCCAAGTCTCTTATCACACTTTTGGTGTTTAGTGTACTGCCACCTATGTGATAATTCATGGGTACATGTTTTTTCCCAAAGGGGATAACTATACATTTCTTGGCATTGAACTTGAGCCCATGGCTCTGGCACCAATGATCTGTTTTTGTAAGGCCCTTTTGTGGAGTATCCACATAATTTGGGGATTCGATAATGGCTCCCAGTTTGCAGTCTTGTGACTAGGCAAGTATTAGAAAAGGAATTCACTTTTGCAGTACCCGGAAGCAATTGAATAGTCGGTATGCAGTCTTTTATCTGAAGCAGTACAGTTTTCTTCATACTTAGTGAACATTACCACACTATTTTGCATGGTACAGCTGAATTTCATAGTAATGGCTAACCATTCTGAGTTTTCTTGAGGGAGATGTAGAGACCCTTGGAATTTGAAGACTACTGCAAACATTTAGATGAAGTTCATAAACTTGCCTTTCTTTCTCTGCAAACATTGGCTGAAAGGCAGAAATCATAATAGTGCTAATAAAAACCTACATTCCAAGGTCCAGCAAGAGATTTGTTTGCACATTATTGTGTTAGTGTTCAAGGAATGTCACCTGTCAGTTCCTATTGGCTCATGTCACTGAACAAAGTAATGTTCATAGTGTTTCACTGTTGCAGTCATTACAGTTGGGTTATCCTGCTGGCAGGCTACCCGCAGTCGGCCTGAGTTCCAAAGTCTAGGTCCAGCATTGGTTGCTGTCGCCTCCTCCTTGACGTCAGTGCGCCAGGGGTATAAAATATGCAGCCGACGCCATTTTCTCCAGTCTTTCTTGCCAACTGCTTTTGCTTTGGGCACTGCGTGGCAAGTGCCTTTTTCAAATTCGAATTTCGGATCCGAAGTCTTCATTAAAGCGAAGTACCCCATTGGGGAAACCTTTTTCTTGCTCCAGACCGTTGTCAGAAAAAGTTAATAACTGTATTTCTTGTGGGAAGCAAATACCTCATAAGGATTTTCATTCTTACTGTATTCCTTGTCTAGGCCCTGACCATAACGTTGCTAGTTGTCGGTTTTGTGCTAGATTTAACCAACGCACTATTAAGCGTCGGTACGATTTTGCATTCCATTACTTTGGCAGAAGATTTAATTATATAATGCAGTGAGATCAGCCGACTACCAGAGTTTACGAAAAAGAAAAGGACAGGCATCCGAGATCCAAAACGGACAACTAGGCTTCTTCTAGGCCTGTCGCCGGTTCTCAGTGAGGTGCTTTCGCAGCCCCTGACACCCGCTACCTCAGAGCCACAGGCCGCTTCCGACTCCCACGTGGAGCTGACCTAGGCCTCTGGAAATTCAAGGTATTGGACACTCTGAAACTATTCCCTCAGATGGGTCCAAAGCCGCTGAGCAGGCATCGGCTTCTGAGGGTGTTTTCAGGCCTACACAGTTGTATGGGAAACCTATTTCTGCTACAAAGGCAAAGACTAGAGCAGCTCTAAAGACAAAGAAACAAGTACAGCATTCACTTGGACAGGCCTCCATGCCTAAAAAACAGATGCTTAAAATGGCCGAAGACCTTATTACTTTGATCAGGGGTTCCCATCTCCCTCCTGATAAGAGGCCTAGGCAAGAGTTAGAATATGAATCTTCAGACCAGGTTTCTATTTCCTCTGATTTTCTCCTCTGAACAGGATTACTCTGTTCCTCCCTATGAGGATTCTGATGCTGACGAATCTATCCCTTCAGCCTCTCCTCCTGAGGATTATTCTTTTGGGTAGACACTGCATACTAATGAGGGAGCATTTCCACTGGGAGAGCCAAGATTACTCAGAATCCAAGAAAAGGCTCAGAGACTTCCTCTTATTGCCCCAGCACAGGCCCCTTGCTATCCCGCCTGTTTTAGACATTGTAGATGATGTATTTACAGAGTCCAGCCTTTCTCCAGACTCTCTACCACCAGCCCCTGTTAAGCCAGACAGATACTATAGGGTTCCTGATTCACACAAATTTCTTCTATAAGAGCCCTGCAGCTGACACAGAAACCATCTCTCAGGGTCCCAAAGGGGTCAAGGCTTTTACTGCAAAAAACCCTATCCCCTCTGATAGGGATTCTAGGGCCCTAGACAGATGGGGAAAAATGTATACATCTGCTTCCTTGGCTGTAAGAGCTTTAAATTGCCAATTTCATATGCTTAGTGTCTTTGCTTAAACAGAAAATGTCAGCAAATACAGAATGTGCAGACAATAAAGAAATGCAGGATTTGTTGCATGCAGCTGAACAAGTTGGAAAACATACTTTGTAATGTGGTTTTGATTCTCTTGAGGCCTCCTGCAGGGCCGCTGTTACAGGTTCTATCATTAGGAGGCATGCTTGGTTAAAAGGACAAACTCTGCCTGATCATGTTAAAGCAAAACTATTAGACGCTCCTTTACAGCATGATACTTTGTTTGGTGTTAAAGCAGAAGAGGTGTTGAAGAAAATGGAGGACAAAGCTAAGTCTATGCAAACAGTCAAGTATTTCTTGCAGGTACAGCCTCCCAGATTTAGCAGGAACTGGCCTACAAAGAATTGATCCTTTCCAGTGTCAGACCACAAAGGGGCAGATACAGACACCCCAGAGGCAGATCACAGCCCCAAGGCTCATGCAGGCCTAAACAATGGGGTGCTTCTACCTCCAAGAGCGGAGAGGAAAAATCACAGCCATACAGGAAACTGTCTCAATGACACTTCCAGCACCAAGCACTTCTCTTTTGGCAGCCCCTTTGGGGGGAAAACTAGCATTTTTTTTCACAAAATTGGCACATGATCACCCAGGACAAATGGGTTCTAAATATAGTTTCACAAGGCTACAGGTTCCACTTTCACACCCTGCCAAGGCTAAACAGTATGCCAGACCTGCCACGCAATCAATGGGCAGAGGCACAAAAACAAGTTTCATCCCTCATGGACATGAGGGCCATTCAACAAGTACCAGAGCAAGTGCAGGGACAAGGATTCTATTGGAGACTGTTCTTGGTACCCAGAAAGGACAAAGCTTGGAGACCAATACTGGACCTATCCCTTCTAAACACCTATCTGGATATTCCAAAATTCAAAATGCTGACTCTACAGCAGCTTCTGCCCATGTTGGGCAAGAAGGCTTGGCTTGTGACTTTAGATCTAAGAGGCATACCTGCATGTCCAAATCAGACAAACATGCAGAAGATACCTCTGATTCAAAGCTGGCTCAATGCACTACCAATTCTCTGCACTGCCCTTTGGCTTATCTACTGCGCCCAGAGTCTTCACAAAGTGCCTGGCACCGGTAATTGCATTTTGCAGACAGAGAAATACAAATATATCTTTACTTGGACGACTGCCTTATTCAAGCGGAGAACAAGGACATTCTACTACAGCATCTGCCGTTTGTAAAAAGATTACTAACAAGTCTAGGGTACACAGTAAACGAGAAGAAATCAAATCTTGTACCCTCTCAAGAGATAATATTCTTGGGTGCAAGCTTAAATACAACTGCCCAGATGGCTTATCTCACGCCAGACAAACAGACAATTGACTACTTATTTCAAAATGTTGGCAACAAAGACCCAGTTATCTGCAAGAAAAATTCTGCAGACCTTGGGTTATATGGCATCCTGCATTCTGCTAATTCTATATGCAAGACTGCATATGAGAACTTCACTGGTATCTAAAAAGTGTTTGGACTCAACATTGACACAGCCTGGAAACAATAATTACCCTCATTCCCTGCCTGCAACAGGAGTTTCGATGGTGGGCAACAGCCTGTCACCACAACACGGGACAGCTATTCACCTTACCCACAGCCAGGCAGACATTGACAACAGATGCATCAGATTATGCCTGGGGGGCCCATATAGCAGGAAGATGTATTCAGGGCACATGTTCCACAAGTCAAGTGCATCTACATATCAATCAAAAAGAGATGCTAGCTGTTCAGAATGCCCTGACAGCCTTCAAGGATCTACTTCATCCAGGACAACTACTAATAAAGATGGACAATACTACAGTCATGTGGTACATAAGCAGGGAGGCACACATTCCTAACCCCTCTGCAGGCTAGCCATGAACTTGTGGGACACAGCATTGACTTACCAAGTACAGCTGCAAGCACAATTCCTGCCAGGAAGGACAAATACTCTGGCAGACTAAGCAGAAACCTAATCGATCCCAAAGAGTGGAAATTGGATCTACAAATCTTCAGCATAACAAGGACCTGGGGATGCCCGGACATAGACCTATTTGCTTCCCCTCACCACTACAAACTACAGAGATTCTGCACAAGGACTTATCACAAGCAGGCATGGAAAGTGGATGCTCTATCTTTTTCAGGTGGAAAAATTTAACAGTATATGCCTTTCTTCCTCTGCCTCTCCTTCCCAAGGTACTCCTCAATGTCAGACAAGAGAAACCAAAAATGATAACTGATTGCCCCAGACTGGCCCCGCCAGCACTGGTATCCAATCCTAAAGAGCTTGTCTCAATGCCCAGCTTGGACATTACCTCAAATTCCTCACTCATTTATTGACCCAACAAGACAGTCCGATACTGCACAGCCAACTCAAGACCTTAAACCTGGCAGCATGGCAAATTAATGTAGCCTCTCAAGACGCGCCTCTCTCTAAAGCAGTAATGGATGTCATTTTGGAGGCCAGGAGGCCTAGCACCAGAAAATCTTATGCAGAAAAATGGAAGAGATTCTGTGCTTGGAACCAGGCACAAGGTATTGACACAACTGTTCCAAATATTCCTCAGATTTTGCAATATTTAACTGAGATGCTGGATAAAGGCCTTTCCTTTTTATCAATTAAAATTCATGCCTATGCCATTTCAGCTCATTACAATACAGAACCACCTATTTTCTCTCATCTGTTACTAAGGCAGTACCTCAGAGGAGCCAAAAACATAAGACCTCCAAGGAGAGCACCAATACCTGCTGGGACCTCAACCATGTCTTGGAAAAACTCGCACTGCCTCCGTTTTGAGCCAGCTTCTACAGCTGATATAAAATTCTTATCCTGGAAAACAGCTCTGCTGCTAGCAATAACCTCTGCTAGACGAGTCTCAGAGTTACAGGCACTCGTGGCCGTGGAACCTTTTTTATCATTTTCCATCCTGACAGGGTTTCTCTGAGGACAAACCCTACATTTATGCCTAAGGTAGTTTCCAGTGTGGCCCTTCACCAAACAATTCATTTGCCTACCTTTTATCCAAACCCACAGAATAAGGGTGAGAGATTTCTGCATTCTTTGGACATTTCACAGACCGCTACGCTTCTACTTGGACAGAACCAAAGCTTTCAGAAGGACTGAACAACTTCTAGTTGCATATGCTGCAGCATCATCACAAGGCAAGCCTATCTCAAAACAGACCATTTCAAAGTGGATAGGCCACTGCATTCGTTTCTGCTATTCATAGCATGGCAAATCAGTGCCCAAGGGCATTAGGCCACATTCAGCCAGAGCAGCAGCCACATCAGCAGCCTTCCTCCAGAGGAGTACCAGCCAAAGACATCTTAGAGGTTGCAACTTGGAGCTCAGTGCATACTTTTACAAAGCACTATCACTTGCCTCAAATCCAGGACAGGCTTTGTCACTGCAGTTCTGCAGGGCCTGATAGCCTCACCTAATCCTATTTAACACCAGCCTCCCAAACTTAGCTTTGGGATTCAACCCAATTGTAATGACTGCAACAGTGAAACACGATGAACATAGTACAGTTGTGTACCTACCATAAATGTAGATGTTGGAGTGTATTCACTGTTGCAGTCCAGGTTACCCTCCCACCATCCCCCTTTTTTCTTTGCTGGGACTTAGGCTGTATAGAATAGAGACATACAGATATGTGGTGTATTTGCTTGTAGATGAAGTAAAAGTCTGTTGTGTTTTTTTTTTTTTTTGTGCATGCATGCTTATTGGCATAATTTAGCCTACCATTTTAGGGGCACCTGACATCTGGGGCAAGAAAAACTGAAGAAAATGGTGTCTGCTGCATCTTTTATACCCCTGGCGCACTGACGTCGGGGATGAGGTGACAGCAACTGACGCCGGGCCTAGACTTTGGAACTCAGGCCGACTGCGGGTAGCCTGCCAGCAGGATAACCCAATTGTAATGACTGCAACAGTGAATACACTCACATCTACATTTATGGTAGGTACACAACTGTACTTTTCTTGGATTCAGCATTATGCCAAGTTTCCTTTTGTCCACAGTGTGAGGACATGCTTCTCCCATTTCCAAGAGAATAATGATGTTTTTTGGTCAACAAAGGCTTCCCCAATGACTGCACACTTGTGGATCATAATTTAGTTTGGGTGATCCTGTTAATGAATGTCTCACTGTTGTGATGATTCTTCATGAATCCTTTCTTCAAACTGCATCCAGAGCCAAGACCAAAGTCCTTCCCTTAGTACTAACACTGTACTTCTAACCTTTATAGTTACTGTCAGTAAAGCTAGAGGTAACGGCAAACTAGTCTCCTCCTTATTTATGGACTTGTCTAATGCCTTCGACACAGTTTGTTACAGCAGTTGTCTACTTCAGATATCCTCATTAGGTCTTTCTCAGCCCACCCTTCTATAGTTCAAAGGCTATTGGATAGACGGCTGTTGAAGCATAGAAGTGCTATTGAACAGGTATTCGGTAAAATGGCACTCCTTCCTCTCTCCATTCCTCCAAGTCACTACTGGTGTACCACAAGGCTGTATCCTTGGTCTCCTCCTTAACATTCTCACCAACACCCTCCACACAGCAGTATGCAGACGTGTCCACACTCATCTGCACAACTGACATGGCACAACTCCAAATAAATACTCAAGTTAACACCCACAGAAACGTGGCTTTGTAACTCACTCAACCCAAAAAATAAATAAATAAAATAAACAAAAAAAAAAAACATTTTCCCAAAGTCCATCTCTCAGGAAAAAAGAACAAAAAACAAATTTTAAAGTCTTTCTTCCATTGAAGTCTTTTCATAGCAAATTGTTAGGGATGATAGTGGACCTGCATATATAAAATTTGTATAAGAAAAGCTCATAAAAACTAAGCTTGCTTTACAGACCCTTATCAACACAACTAAAACTACTCTCGCCACTACTTATCTCCTCCCCATGCTTTTTTTATAGCCCTCCAATCCTTGCTTAACCGCCAGGCATCACAAAAATCAAAACTTGAACAATCCTATAAACATAGTTTGCTAAATTTGCAGCAAATACCCCTTTCAGAACCCACCACTGTATAGCACCAAGCCTAAATTGGTTAGAACTACGGCATCAACTAATGGTGTAGCATCAAGTACCGATTCATACCTTACACCTCCTTGCTCTCCCCTTTTCACTCCCTTTTATCAATTTAGGTCCACTGTTTTTCTCTCTAAATGTATGATAAACCTGCTTTTCTCACTTCATATTGCAATTCCTGTTTGATTTATAATAATTTACATTTAATGTGTCTCTAAACTGGGTAAATGTCTCTATATTTTTTAAATCCTTGCCATGTAATTTGTATCCATTCTTGACCAATGTGTTAATATTAAGTTTAATTGGTGTAATTATTTAAACTGTAGATGTTTTTGTATTTTTGAAGATTGTAAAATTGTTATAATGTTTTGTAATACTTTGGTGCTTTTTCTCCTTGTCCTTTCACTGAAAATGAGCTCCTAGCCAGTTGGACTTTCCTAGTAATCAAATATCAATAAAGAAGATTCTCAGATGGAGCTTAACATTAGTCTTGCATGTACTTCATTATGACAGTATGATGGTCAGGAACAGGAGAGTGATGCCAATAATGCAGGGTGTAGGTGGATGGTAATCATTAGAGCACTGTTGCAATAGCCTAAGCTATATGGGAGATAACCTGCCAAGCGTTGAATGCCTGGCAGGTATCCAAAGCTTTAGGGCACCTTCTGCATACCTGTACATCCAAGGAGTCCTGAATGCACACCATGATATTTGTAGAAATTCTGGCACCAAAATTCAAAACTTTCTTGTCACTGAACCTACCACTGAGAGACTCTTTGCTGCATCTTTTGTGGTTTGGCAGTGCAAGTATTGAGAAAATAGGCAGGTAAAGACCCATTTGGGACTCTTTCCTTTGTTCTGTTAAAAGTAGAAAGGTTAAATGCTTGTGTGGACATCAAAATGACTTCCACACAGCCTCTCTGTTTAGGCAGAAAACATTGAGTCGTACCTCATATTTATCGTTCAAGTGTAAGACTCTTGGCATCTGATTTAGTTCCTTTTGTCAAGAACCAATGGCTCAAAGCCTTATGACCCACTATGTATTGTGGTGCTGGTGCCTGGACACCCCCCACTCCCTGTCAGTCAACATGAAAAGGAAAGTAGTTGAAGTGGGTTCGTCATTGCCCTTTTTAGACTATTTTTATATGCCCTTTATTGGATGACTCTGTTGTGGCCAAGTCTGAGTCGTCAGACCATTCCCTCTTTGCTTCTGATCCCTCTGTTGCTCCTTGGTAAGCCACTAGGGATTGGGAGTCTAGCACATATTCAAGCCATATGAATGCCCAGTGTGGGCAAGGGAGAGCTGTGTTTGATTTTTGAAGGGGATACCAATGTCCCACAGAATTATTTTGGATGAAGTGCCTAACAACCAGGGCAAGGAGCCATATGTCTGGACATTTTACTTCTGAAACTCTTGGGGAAAAAAATCTCAAAAGCTGAAACTTCTTTACTCCCTCTACAGTGACTTAAAAGGGAACAAAAGTGGAATGATTATTGAAAGCATGTTCAGCTCAGGCACATTCATGAATGGAGCGCCTTCTCCTTTAGATTCAAAGCATGATTCTGATACAGGGAAGGTTGGCTTTATACTATGCCTCCCAAGACTCTTTTGAAAACAGAATCTGAAAAAATATTTCTTCAGATTCCCCTGTGGATGAATTGTCCTTGTTTGACACTATTGGAAGAGTGACTTGTTTAAATGGGAGCATAAGGAGAGCTCAAACCCAAGAGAGGTACTATATTCTCTTGTATGTATTGACACCTAAGATAGTGGCCATTACTGCAGTTATTGCAGCACTTGATTGCTTTTAATGCAGTCAGTACTTTACCCAGATAGCCAACCTACTGCTCCTAGGGTATAATATAAATTGTAATAGGCACCTTTTCTGCAACCCCAAAGCTTACCCTTCAGTAAGTTTATCCTTTGACCAGGTTAGCCACAGTAGGCTAGTGACATATTTTAAGGGGGACCCATGGTTGTATTTATACTACTAGGGGAGGTTGTATTTATACTACTAGGGGAGCTTTGGCCAGGGAATTGGGGAACTTCCCCCTACTGTTTTTGAGCAAGGACACTGGTTGTTGCACTTCCTGCTTCTGGTGTGGGCACACTGGCAGCTTGGAGCAGCAGGAAGGCATATGGAGGACACAAGTGTGTCAGAACTATATGCTTGGAGAGTGGTGTCTGGAGAACCATTTACAGGGAAAGGGAGATCGGAGGATATGTTGCGAGTCCAACACAGTCGAGCTTTTACAAACCGCGATGGAGACGGTGGAGGCATGCAAGCCAGCATGCAGTGATGCGAGAGAAATGTATGTCCAGAGAAGTGCAAAGGTGGTTGAACCTTCACAAGATCTGGACGTTATTTTTCAGGAGCAGTTGTTCGAGGAGGAGAGCAAGACGCAAAGTATGTAGTATTACAACCCTCCATTTGGGAGGATTGTGGAATGTTTTATCTGCAGGATTAGATTAATCAGAGTGAGCCAGAAAGGGAGAAAGTGATTTTGTAGGGTGATATTATGAAGAGAATTCAAAGTGGAGAAAGATGTCATATATGCAGAATCTGAGATGGGGAGAAAAATAAGACTGAATTAAGGAAAAAGTAGTACTTGAGTTGTAAAGTAGAAAAATAGATGGGACAGTATGACATTTGGGATAACATAGCACTGTTTGGTATCTCTAAATAGCTAAGAGCATTCATTATTGATAAGATAATTTGCCATTGTATTTAAGTCAGGGCAGTACATGGAGACATTTTTGGATCAGTACGAACTAAAAAAACTGTAATCCATCCATAGAACTTGCATGTCTTGCAGATATTTTACTAGAGAAATTTTATGTGCAGTTTCAATTGGAGGTAGAATTGTATGTAAAGAAGTTATGGACATTACAAAAATTTGTAATAGATGTTTAAGTACTGGAGGCTTGGGAGTGTTTGTGTTGTATTAAAATGGAGAATGAAAGAGTAGTAGAAACTCCAAGTATTATAAACCTAGAAGGAAACAATGGTACTGTAAAATATTGGAGGTAACAAAGCTTCTCTTTTGGAAAAAGTGATCATTTAATAATTTTGACCGTTATTTGTGGCAGAGTGGGACATGATGCAAAAAAATGTGAATAACAGGTAACTTGCGGATGAATTATAAGGAAAAGACAGAAGAATATAAGGAGAAAGAGTAGAGAATATGAAAATGAACAAAAGCTAGAGAAAGGGGAGGAAATGGAGATCAAGGAAAAGAACGAGCAGACAGCAATAGATTATAATGAGCCAGTAGGTGAGGAAGTAAAAAGATATTAAAATGTAGACCAAAGAAGGGCATAAAAACAAGTGATGAAGAAATTTAGTTTTAGAGAGTGGTTAAGGAAAGAAAAAAAAACTCTATTGGGGAAGAGGAAATGTAAAGAATTTGGAATGGAAAGAATAAAAAATGCAAAGGGTAAAGAAAGGGAAAATTAATAAACGAGCTGAGAATTTTAACATGTGAACAGTATAAAGAAAATAAAAAGACCTAGGTGTGTTGGAATGGTGCATGACAGTTGATCCATATTATACTAGTAGCCAAGGTTTCAAGTAGAAACACTCTCTGGGGAGGACATATTATTTGGAACATATGTAAAGTTATAGGGAGGTGAGATTATTTGCACCATGGGTAAAGAAATGTTCTCAGGTATAGGAAATGTGTTCTGTAGGAACTTTTTCTTTCTTTGGTAATATTATGTAGAGTAATAGTTGTAGATGTTAGATGTGAGATGGAAAAAGCAAGTTTCTAGAATTATAGCAGTGACGAAGAAAGAGATGTCTGAGTATGGATGTAATATTAGAGGGTGATTTTTAATTGCGGTTTAAATTTATTTCTGACATTTTCACATCACTACCTGTTTTATGTATTCAATGGTAAACAGTGGACCTACAAAAGGAATGATTTAAACCTTGTATAACTTTCAAACTTTCTGAAACCAAGTAATCTATCTCTGTTCTTAAGAGTTGCGGGTTTTTCAGATTATTTAATCTGGTTAGAGACTCAAGAAAAAAAATTATAAAAATAGGCAAATTAAAAGAATAAATGAAAGTTTTATATAAGGAAGGAACAAAGAGTTGGGCAATTATGGAAGGATCTTGTAGGTATGAGGATTTTTAAAGACAAATATATAAAAAAATGTTGTTAGAATGGCAAACTTTAAAGCAAAAAAAAATGTAAAGAAGTAAGCAAATGCTTTCAGAGATGTAGTAAAAAAATAGTAAATACAGGAATTAAGATTAAAATTTGTTTAAAGGTATTTTTATGAGAGAGAAAAAAACAGAATAGTAAAAGAGAAAATAGAATTAAGAAACTAGAGAGGAGAACGTGTTAGTCAACAAGAAATAGTAAATGTAATAAAGGAGATGTGTGTGTATATAGAAGACGTTTATAAAACAAGATAGAAAAAGTTTTTAAAAAAATTAATAAAACAGGACAGTAAAGATTTGGAAAAAGAAAGAACAATGGAAGAAGTGAATAATGTGTTAAAAGTGGTACATGTAGAGTCCGCAATGGGATGGAGTATTATGTGTATAAAGACATGTTAGACTGGCAGAAGTACTTTGTGGCAGTATTAAATGAATATTTTTAGAGGAAGGTTTTGGACAATTAGTATGTGTTGGAGTTTTGAAATTTATAAGATAAAGAGTATATAGAAGTCCAATAGATCTGATGTCCCTTTCATTAATTCCTCAGCCAATGGGTTCAGATCCAACTCGTCCGCTTCTACCAGATCCTGGGATCCAAAAACTCTCTAGCTCCTCCCTTTACCTTAATGCCTTGCCAGCATAACATACCCCAGATCTCGTTTACCACCACTCTGCTTCAGATGTGGATCTTGTTTTTCCTCAAGCTTTGGGAGTTATTACACTACCATTGTTGGTGGTAGTTCTTTTCCCTTTCTGTGTTGTTTTCTTTTTTTCTCCTCCTTTTTGTAGATTTCCAGTATGACTGACATGTTTGCCAGTTTTAAGAAGTGCATCAATTGTGGGCTTAAAATCCTTACCATGGATACTCACAGGGAGAGCCCATACTGATTGATGAAACAAATTAGTGTTGAAGGGCCTCCTCCCTTCTACTTGTGCTTCAGTAGCAGAGGCTTGAACCCCTAATAATAATAGTAATAATAATAAAAAAAACTGGCAAGGGGTAGCCAGACTCTCTCCCAGGGATAGATTCTCACAAGAGATGAGACTGCAGTACTGCAGCAGCAGTCCTTTCATTGGAGTCTCCAACTAATATGTCAGTCACATCAGACAACTTCAGATCAGATTTATTTCTGTCGCCCTGGATCTGAACACCTCTGCTCCTACTGGGTCAAGTCACTTCTCGGCTCCCTTCTTAGAGGGATCCCCCTGTAGGCATTCAAGACCTCCATTCTTCACATATTCTTGGATTTTCCAGAAGCTTATCCAAAGCTGATGTGGATAGGAAGATGAGAAGTTTTCAGAGCCAGATGGGCCTGCGTCTGGTTCTGACTTCCACAGGATCTGTGAGCAGACCTTTGTCCATTTTTCCCCTTGGTTTATCCTTCTGCAATCTGACCAGCTGTTTTGGAGCCCTTGGATCCGTGACCCCTGGGGTGTCCTTTTCGGATAAGATGATCTGTTCAACTCCAGCAACTTCCTGAGTCGCCCGGCCCAGAGTCTTTTCAGCCAGAGGGTTTTTTTGAGTAGGTGTTGGCACCGGATCTGGGGGGTTGGGATCAACTCTGAAGCTTTCAGAGCCATCTCTCTCCCTCTGGGACATCCTGCCCTCCTTTGATCCGACTCTTTACCTCCCTTGGTTCTGTGTTCTGATAGTTGTTCATCCATTCCACTGGGACAGTCAGCCTGATCGTCTCCAGTCTATCCCTCAGGACATCTCATCTCTTTTGATACTTCCCCTGACCACACCACTGAGGAAATTCCTTGGAAGAGGACACGTAAAAGGAGACTCCTAGATTTCCCTTGGGAATCTCTCAAGGAGAACACAGATTTCAGTGAATGGAGAAGATACCACAAATCTCCACCTTGTTTCCTCTAGAGACATTCTTCAGCTCCTAAACCAAAGAAGTGGTTGGTCCTCCAATACCCCCCATGGGGAGAATGTGTGTTCCTGGAGGCTTTCCAGTATGACCTGAGTATTTCTTGGGTGACTCCTATGGCTGACTAATTCTCAGATCTTGTTCCTTGCCAGTCGTGGAAGGAGACTGATATGTGGAACTGATCCCTAATGATCTGACAAATTTTAGCTCCTCCTAAGGACTGAGCATACTGTAACAAGGGGGTTCCAGTTGATACCATGGTTGTGGTGGAAGCCACCAAAGATTAACTTGCAAAACAGCTGTTCTGTCCCTAATGGGGAGTCTGGGGCTTTGGACAGATTTGTAAGTGCAGGTATGCTTCAGTGACCTTTGCACTCTAGTCACTGAATTACCGGTTACCTGGCACACTTTGGTCAAATCTCTTTGAATTCTAATAAAGAACTTTCCAAATTTCTCTCTGGGTGCATGTCTTTCGAAGACCAAAATACTCTCCTTGCAAATGGCCAACCTCCAGTTGATTTCTAATGTGTCCTTGAGGCTGATCTCCCATGCAGAGTAAGGTGCCTCACGGGTGGTGGGTTCAGGCATAGGTATTAGGAGACATGCCTCTATGCGACTGTATGATTTTTGTGGAGCCGTATGTCTTGGTTCATCAGTGCTCCCTTTGGATGTTACTGAATTGGCCACAAGTGCTCCCTTTGGATCTTCCTTATTTGGCCGCAAGGTAAAGAGCACGTCAGATGTGAGCAAGAGGAAAAGTCCCTGTCTGCTGTGGGCATACATTTTTCAACTCAAAGCCCCTTTCACAAGGAATCGGTGGGGAGGTAAAAAAAAAATGTTTTGCAAGACTCTCATGGAAATAGTCCCCCCAGATGTGGGGGGCAGGGCTCCCAGTGGAAGATGCCACCCCCATGGCAGAGGGATTCCTTTTCAGACAAGCCCTACCAGCACTCCTGAAAGGAGGTCAAACTGTTACCCTCTGGAGGTAATCAGGAAATATTGCCTCTGCACCAAAGAGCCTGGCTATCGGCTATCTATAACAAATGATTCCTAGGTGCAGAGAACTATATCCACAGGTTGCATCATAAACATCCCTGGTGTTCCATCCAATCAGAGGGGAAGCATCAGTATTAGAAATAGAAAAGCTGCTAAAAAAAAAGTAATCCAGTAGGTCCTCCAGAACAGAGTATCCAGGACCTATTCAAGATTCTTCTTGGCCACAGAAGAGATGGGGTGTTCACCAAATGCACGGGGGTGATCGCTCACTTAACACTGCTGGGACTGAGTGTTTCCTTACGACTATAGATGATGCTTCCCAGCTGGGGTGGGGGTAGTACTTGGGATTGAGTGTTTCTTTACGACTATAGATGATGCTTCCCAGCTGGGGTGGGGGTAGTACTTGAAAGACAGTCCAAGGACATGGTTCCCCAAAGAGGCCAAAACCCATGTCAGTGTCCTGGAAATGAGCCGTCCTAGCACCATCTGGGATGGTTGCTATTCAGACTGACAAAATGTCAGTGGTCCGACACATCAACAGACAGGGAGGAACAAAGTCTTATCTGCTTTGTCGAGAAGCAGTGCAAGTGTGGTAATGGGTGACCTTTTTCAGTCACTTTATAATAGCAATGCACATTCCAGGGAACGCCAACGTGATTGCAGGAAAACTAAGCAGGTCCATTCTAATGCCGCAAATTGTGTCTCAATGTCAAAGTAGCGGAGAGAATTTTCTACCGATTTGGGTCAGCCATGCAGTGACCTATTTACATCTCCCCTCAACAAGTGCAGCAGATTCTTTGCCCTGGTCCCTCCAACGGGGGAGTACCCGAGAGATGCTCTAGTCCATGATTGGCCCTCTGGTCTCCTTTGTTTGCAAACAGTTAACCTCTCTTTCCCAAATTTATACAGAAAGTAT
The DNA here is from genome assembly GCF_019279795.1 of Protopterus annectens. NCBI lineage: Eukaryota > Metazoa > Chordata > Ceratodontiformes > Protopteridae > Protopterus > Protopterus annectens. Next base: position 466,974,324 of record NC_056725.1, read on the forward strand.
TCCAGCTGAAGAGCACGGTTGTCCTCATTGCCCCCTTCTGGCCTCATCACATAGTTTCATAGTATAGTACTAGGCCATCTGCCCTGGGGCATTTGTAAGCCTAGCCATAGTGATGTGGCTTTTGCCACCCCATGAAGTGGTACAAAAATGTACAGAATAAATCTAGAATATTGTGCCTCTGTCTAGTAGTGACACAGTGAAGGTCCCCTTATATAATAGAATTAGTTTACTGTGTCCCTGTCTAGCAGTGACACAGATGTGACCCCTGGGGTAAACTTACGATCTCCCATCCACTCATCAAGATTTCTCTTGAAGAGAGTCGGTGAGGGGCTCTGCCTAATATGAACTGGGATCCTGTTACAAAGCATGGAATGCCTCTGGGTTATGAATCTATCCCTCCAGCATGTCCTATTCATACTTGTGCCGAGGTTTAAGTCTTTAGCTCTCGTGGTCCTGATGGATTTGGATTTTTTGAGGTGGAGCATGTCCATCAGATCCTGATTGGACATGGCCTTGTACGTCAGGCAGAGATCACCTCTGAGCAGGCCGTATGCTACTGAATAGAGCTGAAGTTTCTTTAGTCTGGCAGAATAAGACCTATGTTGGAGACCCTTGATCCTTTTGGTGAGGTACTTTTGTGGTCTCTCCAGCTGTTGCAAGTGCCGGGTGAGGTACATACCAAATGGGGCATTGTACTCAATCATGGGTCTGATTGGAGGAATATAGGGGTACAATGACATCCTTGGATCTGGATGTGAAACCCTTCATGATGAGGTGTGCAAGGTAGAATGTTTTTCTAACCACTTTGGCAACGTGGGTGTCAAATGAGATGTTGCTGTCTACTTGGGTCCCTAGGTCTCTGATTACTTTTTCCGTACTCAGTGGGTTGCTGTCTGTGATAATTTGTGGGTACTTTGTTTTTTCCAAAAGGGATGACTATACATTTTTTGGCATTTAGTTTAAGGCCGTGACTACGGCACCAGTTGTCTGTTTCAGTGAGGCCTTTTTGTAGGATGTGTGTATCTGCTGGTGCAGGCATGGGCAAACTATGGCCCGGGGGCCACATGCGGCCCGTTAAACGTTTTGATTCGGCCCGCCAAACTTGAAAAAATTTAATAAATTAACCTTGTTAATGTTTTATTTCCCCTGCAATTCTGATGTTTCCTCACTAGATGGCGCACTCTAGATATATTGGCTTTGTTGAGGTGAAGCGTAGGCCTATTACTCCACGTTTGCACTTTACCCTTTGACCCACCGCCCCTCTATGAAGATGAGCGGACCCAAGAAAAGGAAAGTGGACAGAGAATGACGAGTGTTCAATAAGGAGTGGACAACTAAATATTTTTTCACTGAACACACGATCATCTGCTGTTTGCCTGATATGCCAAGAAACTGTGGCGGTTTTTAAAGAGTATAATATTAGCCGTCACTTTGCCACAAAGCACGCTAATTATGCTAGCAAGCTCTCAACAAAAGAACGGGAAGCTGCTGCTGAGAAGTTGGCAGCTAATTTGAAGGCTCAGCAAAGTTTTTTTCACTGTCAAACTGCCATTCAAGAGTCAAGTACCAAGGCCAGTTTTATGCTTTCATTCAAAATAGCAAATTGAAAAAGACAGTCAGGAGGAGAGTGATGGTGATATCCTGAAGGATAACAGAACTTTCAGTGCTTTAAAATAAAATGGTCATTTATTTGATTTTCAGTGTTTAAAGACTCATTTCAAAGTCGGAGATTTTATTGTAATGCTTTTCTTCATTTTCATTGGAAATTAAAGCACATGTTTTCTCCATATCCCAAGATGTGTATTTTTCCCCTAAGTGAGGTGATGTTTTCAAAGCATGCCATCTATCTGCTCCTGTTCCGGCCCCTTTGTCAAATGTTAGAACTCAATGTGGCCCACGAATCAAAAAGTTTGCCCACCCCTGGTGTATCGACTATGGCGCCTAGTTTGCAGTCATCTGCGAACTTTGTCAGCCACAGCCCTCCCATGTTTGCTTTAACATCTGAGAAATAAATGCCGAACAAGAGGGGTCCCAGGATAGATCCCTGTGGGACACCACTTGTGACTGGCTTTGAGTCTGACATTGCTCCAGCGATTTTAACTTTATGGGTTCTGTCCTTTAGCCAGTTTGCAACCCATCTAGTGACATAAGGGTTTACTTTTAAGCTGTTTAGCTTATCTATGATGCCTGAGTGGGGTATTGTGTCGAAGGCCTTAGCCAAGTCCAGGTATGCTGTATGGACTGCTTTGCCCTCATCAATGGCTCTAGTGACTGTTTCGAAAAAGTCAACCAGGTTTAAAAGGCAGGATCTGCCCTTTACAAAGCCGAACTGGGTGGGGTCAAGCATCTGTAGGTCCCCTATGTCTCCGTTTATGAGTTCCATAATGATTCTTTCCATAGATTAGCAGACCAGGCTAGTCAAGCTTATGGGGCGGTAGTTTCCAGGGTCTGTAGAGGCACCCCCCTTGTGGAGTGGGACCACTGTTGCTGTACGCCAGTGTTCAGGTGCATATTCCGAAGTAAGGCTAAGGTTAAATAGCATTTTTATGTGTGGGTTTAGCTCCTCTTGGAGTTCACGTAACACGCACCCCGGGATACCGTCAGGTCCCATTGATGCTGTGTTTTTTGCTTTTGTTTAGGGCGGTTCTCACCTGGACATCTGAGATGACAGGGAGATTACATTCCGCTGGGATAAGTATTTCTTCTTTTGGAGGTGAAGGAGGCAAGAAATTTGCACTGAACCTGTCGGCCAGAATGTTAGCAATATCTGTGGGGTTCAGTGTATTTTGTTGTTGTGAACCAACTGAGCATATCTGAGGGTTTCCACCCAGGTTTCTAACATAGCTGAAGAAGGCTTTGTGGTTATCTTTAGTGTCCTTAGCGATTTTTCTCTCAAAGTTTGCCTTGAATGTTTTTATGAGAGAACGTAGTTTTCTGCTAATGTTGATCAGAGATGTCTTCCCTTCATGGGATTTCGCTCTGACGTGCAGTAGCTTCCTTCTTTTGTTATACAATTTGTTTATGGCTGAGGTCCACCAGACAGGACGCTTACATTTGGTGGAGAGGGACTTGAATTTGTTTGGGATTGCATGATCCATGCTTTCTTGGAGATGTCCATAGAAAGCATTTGTGAAGGATTCGGCATTGTGGGATGTGGTATCCACTGGCACAGTGGGCTTAAAGGATACCATCTCAGTCTTAAGAAGAGTGAAGTCTGCTTTTGAGAAGTTTTTCACTGTGGTCTTTTGTGCTGGGGGTGGAGGTGGGATATGTATATCCAGGGTGATTAGTTTGTGGTCAGATCTCAATAGTGAGGGGTATACTTCTGGTGTGGAGCATTTTGTCTCCATGTTTGTGATGATCAGTTCTAGTATATTATCTCCCCTAGTGGGAGAGGTGATTAGTTGTTCCAGTGCATTTGAATTTATGAATTCCAGGAACCTTTGGGCTAGGGTATTTGGGCTAGAATAATGTACCCAATCTATGTTTGGGTAGTTGAAGTCTCCCAGTATGATGGTATTTTGTGATACATTCATATCCTCCAATGTCTTCAGGAAGGCTGAATGGGGTTCTTGAGATTGGGAGGGTGGTTTGTAACATGCTACCAGTTGTATAGCAGTTTGGCCTATGGTCAGTTGCACCTGTATGGTCTCTGATGCTTCATGTGTTGCTACTAACCTGGAGGTGTGGGTGTCCTTTATGAATATGGACACTCCTCCTTTGTGGTTCGGCCCGGGTTTTGGGGCCGAAAAGCATGATACGAGGTATAGCCTGGTAGCGCTGGGGTGTTCTCAGGAGCCTTGAACCAGGTTTCAGTTACTGCACAGACGTCCATGTTCTCCATGCGGAGGAGTGAATCAAGTGCCTGCATCTTGAGAGTTAGACTTCTGGCGTTGTGCAGCATTACCCTTTAGTTTTTTTCCATTTTTGTTTTCTAAGGAGGTGGGTTTGTCTTTTGAGCCTTGCCTAAAAAAGGCACTATGGGGGTAGCAAGAGCCTTGGCCAATATCCAGAAGCCCAGTGGTGACAGGTGTAAGCCATCCCTTGCGAAGCAGCGTGGCTTGTCCAACATATCATCCCAGGCAGACAGACATTGGATCCCCTTAGAATGACACCAGTACTTGAGCTAGTTGTTAAAGCTGATCATCTTGTCTTTGTATTGTGGTATCATTCTTGGTGAGGGCAAGATGCTGCTCAAGGTCAGGGTCATACCAGCCTGGGCTACATAATCTGAGAGCTCCTCTGTCTCTTTTCATGTAGTCCAGGTAGGTACGTCTCAGGTCATTCACACCAGCATGGACAATGACTGAGTCATATTTGTACTTGCTTTGGAGTGACCTGAGTGCTTGTGTTGTGGCGGATCCTAGCTCCCGATAGACAGCTCACAGTCACCTTCTCCTTGTTCAGCCTGGTCAGTGTGACATCAGTGTGTCTGACTATGGAGTCACCTATTACTAGTGTATCAGGCAATGTGTTTGGCCTTAAGGGCTGCGATTGGTCGACACTGATTTACTGAAGTATGTGTTGCATGTGTTTTGTTTTGAGGTGGTGGATTTTTGGATGTCTGCTTTGGGAGCCTCTGTTTTGGTACGTTTTTTATTAGAGCCTCCGAGTATGTCTTTGTGTTTTTATGTGTTTGGTTTGCAGTTGTGGTAGGTGTATGTGGGACTGGGATTGTTGTGTGTGTGGTTGCCATCTCCTCCTGTCTGGTCATGCCAGCCCTGAGTTGAGAGGGTTCACCCTCCAGTTTGGCTATATAGTTGCATCTCTCACATGTATTTGTGTTTGTTGGGAGGAGGAGAGGGTTGTCTGTGTACATGAGACAATTGTAGCATTGTCTCAAGATGCCCAGATTGACCAGCTGAACTGGAGACTACGCCTGTTATCTACCACTCGACATGCTAGAACAGTATAAGGGAGTGGTATACCTTTAAGGGAAGTGGGTATTCACAGGGGTGGTAAGTAGATGTAGTGCTTTTACTTAGTATGAGAGTGCTTACTTTGTAGAGAAGTATTGAGAACAAGTGCTAGGCTTATAATACAGTGAGTAGTCTGGTTATACTAAGAGTAGAGCTTCCTTAAGGGAAAATTTGAAGAACAGACTTGGCGGAGCCAGAAAAAGTTTAACCTTGTTTAACCGGCGCTGTGCTATGCGTACGACCATGCAAAGCCGTGCAAACGCGGATTTTAAACAGTGAACTACAAAAGAGCTGGAAATGGTCCCAAACAACCGATTACTACAGCTTCTTGTGCTGAGGTCACTTCCCCCAAGGACAGGTAGGCTGGTCAAGGCTCCCCACTCCCACTGGTGAGCATAGACACTTCCTTCTATCCAAGTAAGGTAATGGACAACACAGGAACTACACCACAGCCCAGAATACAGCAATGCCTGTAAACTGGTCTAAACTAGTTGAGGAAGGCGGGAAAACAAGGATTATTTTTTTGGTAGAAACACACACAAAATGCAGAAACGGTGATAAATTAGTTACACAGGCTAGCACACTTTAGTGGGCAGCCTCCACAGTTAAATTAAACAAACAAGCAAACTTTCGATCAAATTCGACTAAAATGTAACTTTAAGTGCAGATTTTAAAATAATGCAGCAATCCGTTTAACAGGTTCAGGCTAGTTCAAGGTAAGCTACAGAAGCTATTTCAGGTGAAAAAAAAGCAAAGATACTTAAATCCAGAAGGTAGTCGCTTTTCTGAGTTCCCTGCTGCTAGGACCACTTTGTAAACCCACGTGGAGCTTGTCTGAGCAGTATAGCCAGAAAAAAATGCCCAGAGGCGGATTTTAAACAGTGAACTACAAAAGAGCTTCCTTTGGCTTCTCCTTCTACATCTGCCCTGGGTACTGGATCCAACTCCAGACATGTCTCACCTGACAGTTTATTCATCCAGACATAACCGGCCTCAAACTGACATATGGTTTCTCCAATTCCATTGATTTCTAGACAGCCCAGACTTTCCTCCCCAGTCTGTTGTATTTTCTCTTCTGAAAAAGCTCCTACTAGAAGGATTTACAAAAGTAAATGGAAAAGATTTGTATTCTGGGACCTTAACCAGGATCAGGACCCCCTTCTGCCCCTGTTATGTCTTTCAATTTTTAGCTTAAATTTTCAGTAAAGGGGGTAGCTTTCCTACTATTAAGGTCCAGTTGGCTGTCATGGCAAGCTTCCACTTAGGCAAAAATAACTCTTAGGCTTTACATACATTTTTAAAAACCTTTTTCAAAAGGCTTTTTTACTTAAATCTCAAAGGCTCCTACTCCTTGGGATTTAACTATTGTGACCAAGTCCTTAAACCAAGCCCTGTTTGAACAGTCAGCCAGGGCCGATCTAAATTTTTTGTCTTTGAAAACCAGTTGTTGTCATGTCGGCTACACTATTATCTGAACTCCAGGCTCTTATCTTCCAAATCTTTTTAACTGGCTTTCCATAAAGACAGGGTGTCCTTGCAGACCCACCCATATTTTTTTGCCCAAGGTAGTTTCAGAGTCCAAAACTAACTGGGTCATTAAACTCCCAGTTTTCTTTCCATGCTCCATCTGTTGGATGTGCATAGACAACTTCACTTTTATCTCCATAGAACCAAGGATTTCAGGAAATGTGACCAGTTGTTTCTTTCTCTCCTAACAGATTGGGTGAACCAGTTTCCAAAGTCATACTGGCCAAATGGTTATATTGCATTTTGTTTGCCTACAGTAAGAGGATTGTGTTTGCATAAGCCTCCTAGAGCTCATTCCATGAGGTCTGTGGTGGTCTCTTCAGATTTTTGGTCAAGGGCTTCCATAGGTGACATGTTTGGAGCTGGAAGTAGGATAATTGCTCACACTTTTATTGCTTGTTACAAATTGGATTTGGTTTCCAGAAATAGAACTGCCTTTGGCTCCACAGTACTCAAGAATATCTTTCCATGAGGGCCACCCAAGGTTTGAGTAGCTGGGGACTCCATCCCATCAGTTGAGGAATGAATGCCAAGGACAATATCAGAACAAAAGGTATGTACTTACTGTAATGTTCCGTTTGTGTTGTCCATGTTCATTCTTCCTCAGCTTCCCACCTGCTCCCATCCCTTTGCTTCTGGGAAGACCTAAGAGTTTTTTTATCTAGAATCTTAGTTCCTTGTTTAA
>NC_056725.1:466988954-467011454 GCF_019279795.1 Protopterus annectens
GGAAAATTATGGAATATAAACTATCCTCTGAACTCGCATCTCAGACTTTTCTCTCACTTTTTAAAAGGAATCTAAAACTATTTCTCAAACACTAGCTACTAGCTGTGCTCCTGTACTAACCCTGACTTTTTTTCTATTACACTAATTTTCACCCTACATCCTTTACAGTCTCCCCTTTAATGTTTCAATGCACTATATTATTGCATATAAAATTTATTTATATATGTATATTGTACCCTCTCTCGTACATTACCCTTTATGGATTAATGCTTATGTTATTAATCACAATAAGTATTATAATTTGTACTTCTTTTGAGGAATAACAGAAAAAAAAACAGTAATGTTTTTATGTAACAATTGCTGTTTTTATATTAATCTGTCATAACTTCTAGATTAATTTTGGATGTTTCTTGGAGCTTTTCTCCCGGGGCCTCTATTGAAAATGGACATGTATCCAGCTAGACTAGCCCGGTCAACAAATGTAAAATAAAACTAAATAAAATGAATATATGAAATGTGTACAGTGGAAATTGGATCCAAGAAAACATGGAAAATGATAAGTAAAAGTAGGGAGTTTCTATTTTGCAAAATAACAATGAGGAATATTATCTTAAAAGGAACTGTGCAAATTAAATCGGGCAAAAAAACAGGTACTTGTATAAGCAAAAGTGTTTGTTTTTTGCAAGGAAATGTTTGTTTGCCTTTCGGCTTTTCCCGGTTAGGGGTCGCCACAGCGAAACTCCGGTCCACTAATGATTGACAGTTGTTTTTTATGGTGTCGAGTTGCCAGCCCGACTCCCACTCAACGCATGTCTTTCGAACGCCCACTTAACCGCGAGGAGGACATGCAGACTCCACACAGAAGGCACTCGCAACCCAAGCCGAGAATCGAATGGGAGAACCTCTTGCTGTGAGGCAACAACGCTACCGCTGCACCACCATGGAATAATGAAGATTACATGGTAATGAGAGAACTGAAAGCTAAAACCAATACGATGCAGAATGGACAAGAAAAATTAATGGAACTCATCCAAGAATGCCAAGGACATATTTCAAGAGAAATGCTCATCCATAATGGAGAGATGGGAATTTAATATTTTCATAAGATAATAAACAAAGAAATATGTTTGGAAGAACTGAGTAGAATATTAAGAACAGTTTAAGGATTCAGCAGGAGGACCTGATGGTATAGAATATCAGAAAAGTTGGAACCATGTCAGAAGAAATTTAAGGGTGTTGAATTATTCGTTTTGAGTACAAAGAATTATGTAGAGGGGTAATGAAATGTATGTAGAAGAAAGGAGAGGGGCATGATGTAAAGAATTGGAGACCAGTGGTAATGAATAATAGAAGCTACAAAATGTTTATGAAAATTCAGAAAAGAGTGGAGATTAAAAATAGTGTCATCTGTGACATAAATCTTTAGTGTAAGAGGCAGGGGTTGTCTGGAATTAATGATGATTAGGGAGTTGGATGATAACCTAGAAAGGAAAATGTCAACATTTATGGTAGGTGGTATAAAGAAGCATTTGATACTGTACTGCATTCTAAATTATGGGAAATTTTCAACTGTACAATATATGTGAAAAGTGTTGCTTATTAGTATAATACGATAAATGTTTTGGTAAATGGATGGTTAAGGATATAATCATTTAAAAAATGTGATAAGACAAGGATGCCCCTTTGAACAGTACATTTGCATTAGTAAAGAATGCAGTAGTTAATCACAAACAATATGTATGTGTTTTATATAAATCAGGAAGGTATTGGAATACCATTTTTATCATACACTGATGTGAAAGGAATGGGCAAAGTATTAGTTTGGAGTCTAAATACAATTGGATTGTGTTTAAACATGAAAAAGTAAAGGATTGGGATACAATGGAGAAATAGCAGAAAGTGAGTTTAATCTTCATGAGAGCAGTTTTAGGGCCAAGATTCAGGGTACAAAAGATAATTAGTAAAACGGAAGAAGATAGAAATGATGAGAAATGTGTACGTTTCCAAAATCCCTTTTAAATTTATTTAAAAAAAAGCATTTGATGCATTTTTTGCCATGAATATCAAATTTATGTGGCAGGTGTTTTTGGCTTGGCATTAGCATAGGAAATTAATTGCAACTATATTTGCATTTATTTGGGGTTCAAGGCTTAATCTGGTGGAGAGGTATATTTTATGTTAAAGAAAGAGGTTTAGGTTTGATTAATCCAACCATATATGCTACATATGCTGTCTCTCTAAATTTGTATAGAGTCCCGAAATGTTTGAAAGAAGTTAGTTTACTAAACAAAATATTTAAGGTCTAAATACAGAAGAAGATGGGAATCATTGCAGAAAATAATAAAGATATTTCTATTACTTTACTTTTGTTTACCAGGAAAGTCCAACTGCGATAAAACCCATTTTCAGAGGCCCAGGGAGAAAAGCTGTGCATACAAATATTATTCAAAAAACTTGTACAAGTAATATTACAAAACCTGTACAAGAAATTGTACAAAAAATATACAAGAAATATAGAGTACACCAGAAATTGCACATTTGTGGTATACAATCCTCTGATAAAATTCCTTATTGTAGTGTAGACATTGAAAAGATATGTTGGAAAATAAATGTACAATAGTATTGAAAAGTGTGATATAAAAACATCACCATGTATATCATTGGAAAGACCTAGAAGAAGAAAAGGCAAGAATGCAAAGATCGAAATGCATGTTAGAATGTCAGGACTTTGAAGACTGGGAATAAAAAAAATGCCATTTAAAGCATATGTGACTTGTAGAATAATTACATACTGTCTTTTCTTTTAAAGGACTTGAAATATCTGAACATGTGTTTTTAAAATGTAAAAGAATTGTAAAAGTATGGAAAAAGATATTTTGAAGATGAGTGTAGGAGACATATAAACATAGACATCATTGAATATGGGGTATTATGGTAAGACAAGTACATATGTAAAGCAGAAACTTTTTTTTGTTTACAATTGTGTGGCTTCTGTGGAACCAAAGGGAAATTAAAATGTTTAATAAAAGATGGGATTTGGCATAAATGTTGGAAAAGATTTGTTTATGAAAAATGGATTGTGGGTTTAATAGAATGTTTAAGTAGGTGAAGTGCTTAAAATATTGTAAATGCATATAGTGTAAATATTATAATTGTTGTAAATAGGTATGTACAATAAAGGACCCCTACTCACTTTGCTGTACTTGTGACTGGCTGTATATGATTAATATTGAAGTAATGTGGAGGACTGTGAAATTATATCCCAGAAGCAGTTGTTTGAGACCAGAGACTCCTGCTCAAGAGGAATGTATTATTGCATCTCTCCACTCTGGAGGATTGCAGGATGATTTATTAAGTGAGAGGAGAGCACAGAGTGAACCACAGAAATTCATGGGGGATTATTATAATGGACAGGATTCAAGGAGAAGCTGACAATATTTTAAAGTGTCACCTACAAGGAAAATGTATGCAGAGACTGTGGCTCTTTTGAATGGAGAACAAAGCGAAGAAAAAGATGACTTTAAAAGAAGGTTCATTGTAAGGATTTAAATTAGGACTGACACTGAAATGGAACGATACAAGGTATGAGACAGTTATACTTTGGTTATCAAAACACGTGAGGTAAGAGCCTTTATTATAAATAGAAATTTTCTGACATTATTTTTGAGACTGCACGAAGTCTGAAAATTGAGAAGACGGAACGATGACCCGTGGAATTAAGTAATTAAAGGATTTTGTCTGAGAAACCGAAAATAAGTGTACAATCCCTGACTGAAATTGAGAGAGACGTTATAAAAAATATTTTAAGTGTTTATAAAAAGGTGATGGGCACCTCTAAATTTTTTGATAGCAGGATTATGGATGGGATTGTGATGCTTTGAAAATAAGAAAATTATACATATAACAAGTATTATAGCGGTTGAAGGGAATGAAGGTGTGATAAAATATTGGGGAACAGCCAAGGACATGTTTTTTATTTTTGTGGTAAAGAACATTTGTTAAATTGCAGTAAGAAGAAATGTTGTGGGAAAACTAGATGTGATGTAAAGAAATGTGAACTTGAATATTATAAATGTAAAAAAAAAAGCATGGATGGATTGTAAAGAGAATAATGAAATGGTGAAATAAGTTTCAGGATAAGGAACAGAATGAAGAAATAAAAGAAATGGTGGAAAATCTAGAAAAGATAAGAGGAAAAAGAAGAAATGGATTCTGAAGTTAGTGATGAGAAATACACAAGTTAGAAATTAGTGAAAGGCAAAAAGAATCCTATTGGTAAAAGGGTTAAAAATAGAAAAAATATATTCAAAAGTATAAACTCGAAGAAAAAAAAAGAAGTTGATGAAATAGCATAGAGAGAATACTTTCCTTTTAAATTAGGGTAACCAATAATTTAAAATTTAAGAATTTTTTCAGTAAATGTTAACAGTATAAAAAGCATCTATAGAAATAATTTTGGAATGGTGTCAAATGTGATGTAATTTTAGAGGACACAATTCTTAATTATAAAATAGGGAATTTTGGTAAAGATTGCTAAGGATGGGGATTTTTGTATAAAGTGACAATTTTAGATACAACAATAGTTTAAAATGGGGAGAGTCACTGTTGTAGGTTTTAAGATGTCAGGAAAAAGTGTTTAGGCTCATAACCATATATGCAGATGTTACCCACAAAGAAAGGGAAAGTTTATTTAATCTGTTACTAGATTATGTAGTGATAAACACTAGCATTATAATAGGAAATTTTATCTGATTTTAAGGGGAAAATAAAAAAGATTAAAAAAAAGAGAAGATATAATGTATTATAGAGAAGTGAACTATGGCTATATCGAAAGGTACACTAAAATCTGAAATTGATTTATCATGGAAGGTGAATCTGTTCTGGATCATTTAACCATGTGGATAGAATTAAATGAAAATCTTCTTTCGACTTTTCCCAGTTGGGGGTTGCCACAGCGGATCACCTGTCCACTCATGATTGGCAGTGGAGTTTTACAGTGTTGAGTTGCCAGCCCGGCGCCCAACCTTCCACAGAAGGCACACACTCGCACCTAGGGCCAATTTAGTGTCCAATCCACCTACAACATGTCTTTGGGATGTGGGAGGAAACTGGAGCACCTGGAGGAGAAACCCATGCGACCACAGGGAGGACATGCAGACTCCGCACAGAAGGCACCCCAGCTGAGGATCGAACCAGAGAACCTCTTGCTGTGAGGATAGAATTAAATGAAAATAGTGTTAAACTAGGCAAGTGTATAAGAGTAAATGAAAAAGTATTGAATGAAAAGGGAAAATAGATAATACAATTATGGAGAGATCATATTACCATGAGGGATTTCAACAGTAACTGGTCAGAATGGTGAATTACTTTTAAAAGAAAATAATTATTTTATAATGCCAAAATTAGAAGAAATAAAGGAAAACCAGGATATATTAAAACATAAGATGTATTATATAAAAGACATTGAGAAAATGAAAGCATCATTATATAAACAAAGGTATTTACTACAGGGTAAACGGAGGCATCAGCCTATTGAAGTAGAGGGAGCAGAGTAGCATGATGAGAGAAACAAGATAAATGAGGAGAAACGGTCCATTTCAAATTGTGGAAATTGTATGAAAGCATGTAGAAGAAATGTTTAAAACAACAAAGGAAAATACAGTAAAATATAAACAGCAAAGGCATTTTCAGAACAAATGAACAAGGAAATTGAAAACAAAATTTGTTTAATGGGATAGAGTATTTAAAGACTTGCATATAGACTTAGCAGCAGGTCTTGATGGAATTGGGTTTGAAATGTACAAAAATCTAAAGGCATAGCAATGATGGATTTATGCATAAGAAATTATGTGGTGGGGTAAAAGTTTGTAAAGAAGAAAAGAGAAGACGCAAAATTGTAGCTCATTAATGTTGAATAATACAGACCATCTTTATGAAAATTAATACAAAGACTTGAAAACAAGATGGAATACATTATGGAAGAAACTTTTTTATATGGTGTAAAAGGAGAAGGCTGTCGAGAATTAATAGAATTGGCAGATATTCGAAAGCACAAGTTAAAACTTATGGTAGGAGATGTTGTTAAAGCATTTGACTCAATGGATCATGAAATGCTATGGGACATATTGAAAGGATACAATTTCTGTAATAAAATTAGGAATGTTTGTATGCCAGCTTACAGATTTAATCAAATAAGTTTAGTAAATGGATAGGTAAAGAAATTTAAATGGGTAAAGGGATAAGAGAAGGGTTCCCCATGAGTAGTATTTTATTTCCTTTAGTTGTGAATGTTAGTAAAGTAAATACTAAACTGAAGAATGTGAAACATCATGTATAAAGAAGTCTGGATACCAGTATTAATGACATGCAGATGACATAATTGTAATAACTAGTTTAGTATTGAGAAGTGATTTGTGTAATGGTTTCTTTGAAAGAAATAGGTTTGACATTAAAGGAAAAAAGGAATGGGGGTGAGAAAGATAGATATTAAATTTACAAAAAAAATATATTTTAATGTGTTTGGTATAAATGTTAGTAGAAAAAAATGCATGTAGTGCACTATGGGAAACATTAAGAGTTGAAAGAAATGTTTTTTATGGAAAACCTAGACCAGTATATAAAGTGAAATAATTGATTGTCCTTATTGATGGGTAGAGTTGCTTATTTATTGTGTGTTTAACAAATATTTCTCGTATTCCATTTGAATCTGATTATTTTCTCATTTATTTTGGTTTCTTGATTGAACCTAGTGAAAAGGGGGATATTCTACATGGATAGAAGGGAAGGAGGTTTAGGATTGTTAAACCCAGTAGTTTATGCAGCATCTTTAAATTTGTATAAAGTGTTGAAATGGATAAATGGTAAAAATTAAAAATTAGCTTCATACATGTTTTAAGTATGAGGGGGAAAGTAATAAAAGAAAAGTTGTCATGGGGAATTGGATGTCTGTCAACAAAAGATACTATGGAGTATAAAGATTAAAATAAATGATTACCAAAATACCTGGAATAAAAATGAGACTATGTTGTATTAATCCATGGAGAAAATCTGTCACGGAAAAGGATTAAAGCAGTCAGAGAAAGAAATGAATGGTGTAGTAAGAAATTGGAATCTCAAGATTTTTTATGGAGATCATGGATAAAAAAAGTTAACCGTTAAAGGTAATATGCCATATAAAATGGTTAAAAAGTGGGATGAAAGAGTAAAAAAAAATGTGGGATAAATCGTGATAATTTTTTTGAATGTTTTCATACAGAAATGATACAAATATGGAAATGATTGAATATGGATAAAAATATAAGCAAAAAAGAATTTTGTTTTATGTAATATAAAACGAGAAGGAAACATTTAGTAGAAAGGGGATATCCACAGTAAAAGATTAGATGGTTATGGAAAAAAGTGGGTGCCTACATTAATTTTAAACAAATGTATAAATATGAATGCATAATTTTATGTACAAATAGGAATGTGTATATACACATTGTTGTCTTGTAAATATGTACAGATAACTTATTTACAATATTTATGTATTTGTGTAATTGTAGTTTTGTAAATAACGTGTAAACAAAGGACTCATGCTCTTCAGTGTGTGCCATTGTATCCTACATCCACCTGAGCTACCACCAACTCAAGCAGATGGAACCTCTGTTCTTCGTCTTCCATTGCTGCAGTCCTTACTATTGGGTATAGTCCGCATCCAGTCGGCCCGAATACCAGAGTATAAGGCTGACGTCGGTCAGGGCGCATTAGACTGACGTCAGTACGTCAGGGTACTAATGCGCATGACCGGCGTCATATCCTCAGTCTTTTTTGCCGCGCTGTCCGATGCAGAAGCAATTTTGCGAGTGCAGGTTGGCGTTCTGAAATATTTCCGAAACCGGAGTTTCAGACCGAATCAGAGTTGGCTAAGTACCCCGTTGGGGAACATTTTGTTTTTCTTGCCTCAGTATTTAACGGATGTCAGAAAAAGTGAATAACTGTATTTCTTGTGGGAAACAAATACCTCATAGGGATTACCATACATTGTGTATACCTTGTTTAGGGCCTGAGCACGACGTTGTTGGTTGCCGCTCTTGTGCTAGGTTTAACAAACGCACTATTAAGAGGAGGTTAGACTGTGCCAGATTAGTGTTTGGGAAGCGTTGCAGTTATAAAATGCCGTCGGATGCTCCGGCGCCGCTTCGTCGAAGAAGCGCAGGGAAAAAACAGCGAAGCCTAGGGTTGATGAACCGGCAGTCCCAGGCGTCGGTTCTTTAGATGGCTCAGTGGAGCCAGAGGTTTTGCCAGGAGTTTCTATAGAGTCTCAGGCAGACACTTTGCTGTTACAGGATGTACCCTCTCAGGAGGCAGGCCAGGCTGAGGGGCTTCTCAGGTAACTATTCTTCCCTCTCTTCCCAAAGTAGTTAGAGCCTCTCCTTCTGTTGCCAAAACTTCTTTTAGAGGTAGGCCAACTTCAGCTTCAGTAGGGGCTTCTCCTAGCCTTCGGGTTCTGTACCTAAGAAACATATGCTTAAAATGGCAGAAGATTTGACTACTATGATTAGAGGTTCTATGGGCCCTCCTGATAAGAGGCCTAGAGTGGAACCAGAGTTTGACAGTTTTGAACAGGGTTCAGGGGCTTCTGAATCTTCTGCGGAAGATTTGCAGGAGTATCCTCATTATTCTGATTCTGATGTGGATGATGCCACTCCTTGGCTTCTCCTCCTGAGGATTTTTCATTTTCAGAGACTCTGCATTCCATGAGGGAGCACTTTAAATGGGAAGGCCAGGATTACTCTGATTCAGGAAGAGGCTTAGGGAATTCTTGTTTTACCCCAGCATAGGCCCTTAGCTATACCGCCTGTGTTGAATGTGGTGGAAGATGTTTTGCAGAGGCTTCCCTGAACCCTGATTCTTTGCCTCCTGCTCCTGTTAAACCTGATAGGTACTATAGGGTGCCGAAGCTCATAAATATTTGTTTGAGTCCTAGGCGGACCCAGAAACTGTTTCTCAGGGGCCTAAAGGGGTTAAGGCCTCTGTGGTTAAGAATCCTGTTCCCACTGACAAAGAGGCAAGGGCATTAGATAGGTGGGGTAAGAAAGTGTATACTTCTTCCACTCTAGCCATGAGGCCGTTAAATTGTCAGTTTCACATGCTGAAATATCAAAATTATCTCCTTTCACAATTGAAATCTAAGGTGGATGCTTTGGCGGAAGGTATTGATTGTAAAGACTTGCTGGATTTAGTTTATGTGTCTGAACAAGTGGGCAAGCATTCTTTGCAATGTGGTTTTGATGCTGTGCAGGCCTCCTCGAGGGTGGCTGCCACTAGTTCTGTTCTTCGCAGGCATGCCTGGTTGAGGATCAAAATTTGGCTGAGCATGTTAAGACAAGGCTTTTGGATGCTCCTTTACAGTCTGATGTGTTGTTTGGTTCACCTGTGGAAGCAGTTTTGAAGAAAATGGAGGACAAAGCTAAGTCTATGCAAACTGTTAAAGATTTTTGCAGGTACAGCCACGAAGTTTAGTAGAAATTGGCCTGCTAAGGGGTGGACATATCCTGCTTATGATTCCCAGTCTAGGGGTAGGTCTAGACGTGGTAGGGGCAGGGCTCAAGGTTCTTTTAGGCCTAGAACAGGGAGTTCACCTGCTCAGACTTCTGGTGAGGGCAGGGGTCAGTCCTTTCGTAAACAGACCCAATGACCTGCCTTTTCAGCTGCCAGTAGATTCTCGTCTGGCAGCTCCTTTGGAAGGACACCTGTCTCTTTTCAAAGGAATTTGGGATTTAATTACTCAAGACAGATGGGTGTTGGACATCATTCTACCAGTCCCTGTGTCAAACAGGGGCCTAGGATTTTATTCTCGCATGTTCCTAGTACCAGAGAAGGGGTACACGTGGAGACTGCTTTTGGATTTATCTCTCCTCAACACTTATCTGGACATTCCCAAGTTCGAGATGTTGACGTTACAACAGCTTTTACCCCTGCTGGGCAAAGATCACTGGATGGTAACTTTAGATCTCAAGGAAGCTTACCTTCATGTGCATATCAGGCTAAGTTACAGGAAGTATCTGCAGTTTCAAGCTGGAGATTCTCATTATCAGTTCTCTGCATTGCCCTTTGGCTTATCTACTGCGCCCAGAGTATTCACAACGGTTCTGGCTCCAGTGATAGCTTACTTCAGGCTACAAGGACTTCAAATCTATCCTTATTTAGACGACTGCCTGATTCTGGCTCAAGAAACGGACGACCTTCTACAGCATCTGGAATATCTTATAGCAGTGCTAAGATGCCTAGGGTATTCTGTGAACGAAATAAAGTCCAGTCTAGTACCCTCTCAACACATGTGCTTTCTGGGTGTGAGACTGAATACAGCAGCCCAGATGGCCTTTTTAACCCCGGACAAACGAAAGAGTCTGTCACTTTACTTCCATCAACTATCTCATCAGTCCGTGCTGACTGCAGAGACAGTCCTTCCAGCATTAGGGTTCATGGCATCTTGTATTCTGGTGCTTCCCAATGCCAAACTGCATATGAGGAAGTTACAATGGTATCTCAAAAGGCATGGAGACAGCACTGCCAGGATTAAGACACTGTCATTCAAATAAAACCTTGCCTTCAAAGAGTATTTTGTGGTGGGCTCAGGAATGTCACCTAAACAAGGGACTCTCTGTGACCCGGCCAGAGGCGAGTCAGATTTTACCGACAGATGCCTCAGACATTGCTTGGGGAGCTCATCTAAATGCAAAGTGGATACAAGACAAGTGGCCTGCCAGACTACAGCATCTACATATCAACATAAAGGAGATGTTAGCAGTCCAGTTCGCATTTCTGGCTTTCAAGGAGTTACTTCTTCCAGGGCAGGTGTTGATTCTAACAGACAACACAACTGTCATGTGGTACTTCAACAAACAAGGGGGAACACATTCTTATCCTCTATGCAGGCATGCAATGATTTTATTGGAGACTGCGCTACGCTTGCACTTAACTCTTCAGGCAAGGTTTCTGCCAGGAGCACAGAACTCCTTCGCAGATGTGTTAAGCAGACAAATCATGGATCCCCACAAGTGGAAACTGGATCTTCATGTATTTCAGAAATTGACAGTGTCATGGGGAACTCCAGACATGGATCTGTTCGCTTCTCCACTAAACCACCAGCTGCCACAGTTTTGCACAAAGGGGTTTCATCACACAGCTTGGAAAGTGGATGCTCTGTCTTTCAGTTGGACAAACCTTCCTCTGTATGCCTTTCCACCTCTGCCTCTTCTTTCCAAGGTACTGTTTAAGGTCAGACAGGACAGGCCAAGGATGATTTTGATAGCTCCAGATTGGCCTCGGCAACGCTGGTACCCTCTACTACGGAGTCTGGTAAAGAAGCCTCCATGGCCTTAACCTTTGATTCCACATCTGTTATCCCAGCAGGACGGTCATCTGCTCAATGTCAAGCTTCACTCTCTTCCTCTGACAGCCTGGCATATTCTGTGTTGAAACACAGCAGGTCTCAACTTCCTCAACAAGTTTTAAATGTGATTATGGAAGCTAGAAGACCTAGTACAAGGAAAGTGTACGCAGCAAAATGGAAGAGATTTTTATTTTGGAGTAAAGCAAAGAATTTGGAGATTTCTGAGCCTAATTTGAGTATGGCTCTTCAATATCTTACTGAGTTACTGGACAAGGGTCTATCCTTCTCTTCCATCAAGATTCATGCTGCAGCAATCTCAGCTCACTATGATTGTGACCCACCATTGTTTTCGCATCCCTTGTTCAAGCAGTTTCTTAGAGGGGCTAAGAATATAAGACCCCCACGTAGAGCTCCTACTCCTGCTTGGGATCTCAATTTTGTGTTGAAAAAACTTACTCTACAACCTTTTGAGCCTGCGGCTACTGCTGAATTGAAATATTTGTCATGGAAGACTGCTTTTTTGTTGGCTATTACTTCTGCAAGAAGGGTGTCTGAGTTGCAGGCCCTTATGGCAGTCGAGCCCTTTTGATTTTCCATAAGGATAGGGTATCATTACGTACTAATCCTTCCTTTATGCCTAAGGTGGTTTCTAGTGTGGCTTTAAACCAAACTATTCATTTGCCTACCTTTTATGCAGACCCCCAAAATAAAGGGGAGAAGATTTTGCATACTTTAGATGTACACAGGCAATTGCGTTATTACTTAAGCAGGACTAAGGATTTTAGGCAGTCTCAGCAGTTGTTTGTTTCTTTTGCTTTGAGTTCGCAGGGCAAGCCTGTGTCAAAACAAACTATTTCTAGGTGGATTGGCTTTTGCATTGCATTTTGTTATTCCCATCATGGCGAGGAGGTTCCAGCTGGGATTAGGCCTCATTCCACTAGGGCTACTGCCACTTCAACAGCATTTCTACGGGGGGTGGCAACTAAGGATATTTTGGAAGCAGCTACTTGGAGTTCAGTGCATACTTTCTCTAAGCATTATCACCTTCCTATCTACTCTAAGTCTAGGGCTGGTTTTGCCACAGCTGTTTTGCAAGGCATGTTGTCAGCTCCTGCTTCTTTATGATTTGCCAGCCTCCCTTACCTCTGCTTTGGGATTCTACCCAATAGTAAGGACTGCAGCAATGGAAGGCGAAGAACATAGTACAGTTTTGTACCTACCATAAATGTAGATGTTCGAGGATTCCATTGCTGCAGTCCAATTTACCCTCCCTCCTTCCCTCTGTGTTTAGGGGTGGTTGTGTAGGTGATTTACCTGCTTATATTTTTGTATATATTGTTCATGTTTTGGTGCAGGTATTTTGGGCCTTGTCTTTTTAGGGTCTTCTGACATCTGGGGCAAGAAAAGACTGAGGATATGACGCCGGTCATGCGCATTAGTACCCTGACGTACTGACGTCAGTCTAATGCGCCCTGACCGACGTCAGCCTTATACTCTGGTATTCGGGCCGACTGGATGCGGACTATACCCAATAGTAAGGACTGCAGCAATGGAATCCTCGAACATCTACATTTATGGTAGGTACAAAACTGTACTTTTCACATCTCATCTTGAAGGATGGCACACTCACAAGTGCAGCACCCCTAATGCTGCACTGTTGTGTCAGTAATTTGAAATTAACCCAGTCACCTGGAGTGGGAAAAGGAACACAGACGTTTTTGATCTTTCAGCACCAAAGGCTAGTGTGCTACATATTGAGACACTGACTTTATCTTAAACCATTACCTGTAAACTCCTGACTGCTTCTAATCCCAGTTCCTCTGGCAACAATGGTAGAGTCTTTGATTGATTTGGGGGTATTACATCTCCATCTTAAACATTTAGAACTGTCCATTGTCAGGCTCATGTTTAAATTTTTTGGCATCTTTTGCCACCATGAAAGGCTATTGTTGATTTACTTCAGAATCCAGTCATGTTTGCTCTCTCTTCTTTCCTCAGTCATTAAGGTTACCAAGCTCTACATGAGATACTCGTATGATGCTACTGACAGTGTCTAGGGTTGCAGCAACAGAGGCTCTATCATACTTAATTTTGCATGGTTATGCACCCAGAGTTTACTAATGTCAAATCTCAGATTCTTAATTGCCCTTCTGATAAACTGGTTTTGTGTGGTGCATTTGCATAGGTTTTCAAAAGATTTGATGAAAGGGGGAAACTGATTCAAGCCCTAAAACAAAATCCTCATCTTCTATGCCAAAATATAGCAGGGATTCTCCTCCAGTCCAGGGCCACTTTCATAGAAAGCTATTCAGATGACAACAAAAGTCAGGAAAATAGCCTTTCGGGAAACAATGGCAGGGCAATTCCAAGAAAAACTGAGTAGGAGCTCTTCAGGTCAAGGCATAATAATAATTAAAAAAAATAAATAAATAAAAAATTCAAAACGAGTACAGAAAGCAATAGGATTCTTTTCCACCAATTCTAGGGATTTCCTTCCATCCTCAAAAACCACACCCATTGGTTTCCTCCCATTTCTCGTATGCTATCCCAGGGAGCAATAGAACTTGTACCAGAAAATCTAAATGGAGTCTGTACAAGAATATCTCCATGTCAAGGTTATAAAGTTCAGAATGCTTACTCTGCAGAGTTTCTTACCTTTAATCCCTCCTCCTAAGTTTTTTAGTAACTTTGGATCTAGAAAAAGCCTACCGCCATATACCCATTCACAGAAACTTCAGGTGCTATTAAGATTTTTTTGTTTAATATTCACATTTTCAGTTCTCTTCTTTACTCTGTTTTATCCACAGTGCCAAGGGTATTCACAAATTCTTAAGCTACATTTAATTGCTTTTTGCAAACAGCAAGGCATCCATATTTTCCTTATTTGAATGATTGCTTACTTATGCAGATTTTATTCAAATCTGTAAAGAGTCTGCAGTTAGAAATCTATTTCCTAACTAAGGTTTTCAACTCCTTCCTTTCTACAGGATAACTTTTCTGTGTTGCCTGCTAGACACCTTTTATAATGGTGGCATTCTTTAGTCAGGAAAAAATCTTTTACAAAGAGCAATTCCTTCAGGTTTCCCTTTTAAACTGTGACCTCATAATTTCTCAGGATACTAGGATGTCTACGGTTCTCATGATTTCTGTACACAGAGTATATGTGAGGCAAACTGTGTGGTGTTTTTCCAAATTACTATGGATCCAACACCAGCACTATCTGTCTTTCCAAATTGAATGTTGTCAAAGCAATTTCACTGGTGGACAGACACTTTTGGAAGCAGATCTTCTAATCTCTCCCTCCGTTCCTTCCTAGTTTGACTATGAATGCCACAGACATAGCCTGAAGGACTGTATCCAAAGGAGTCAGGGCTTTGTGACCATCATTTAAAAAGGAACTGTACAAGCTCTCAAATCTCTGAAACATCTGTGAACTATAGGACCTCTTGTGCTAACAACCAACACCCCCACTGTAATGTGATACAGAAACAAGGGGTTACAAGGTCATACAACCTATGCAAACTTGCTGGAATAGCCAAGGAACTTGGAATATGGCACACTGTATACACCAATTTGCTTATATTCCGTCAAAGCAGAATAATGTGGCAAACATGTATCATCTCTCATGAAAAAAAATGCAAGTCCTTTCTGTTGATTTATACAGCCATTGAAGTCGCTTCTCGTAGCAAATTATTAGGGGGTGATAGTGGATGATCTATTCAACTTGCATGTACAAAATTGCATAAGAAACTCGTCAAAAACTAGGGATGCTGTACAGAGCCAAAAACTAGGGATGCTATACAGAGCCAAAAACTCTCAAGACAACTAAAACTACACTTGCCACTACTTGCCTCCTCCCTACATTTCTTTATGGTGCTCCCATCCACACTAACCGCCATGCTTCACAAAAACTTGAACAGTGCTATAACAAAGTTGCTAGATTTGCAGCAGATGCCCCTTTCAGAACCAACCACTGTATAGCACTAAAAACCCTAAATTGGTTAGAACAGCCTCGTCAACTAACATATATACAACTCCTTACCACCTATAAAATCATCCAGCATCCATCTGCCTGTCTAGCCCTAAACAGCTGTTCCCAGTCAGTCATTGTCATCCAGTGACCAAAAACTCCGGTCTGTCTACAAACCTGTCATATCTGAGCATAGTCTGTACTCGTACAAGATTGCTAAGCCCTGGAGCTCCTTACTTGTATCCATCAGGTCAGTATCCTCCCTCCCATCTTTCAAAACCACTCTGAAGGACTTCCTAGCTAAAATCTGGCATTGTTCTTGCCCAAAGCCAGGATAAACTATATCCCTAAATGTGAACAAGTACCTTTTTCATTAATTATACCTCCTTACTCTCCCTTCTCTTATTTCTATTAAATTCTCATCCCTGTCATATAACTTGTATTGATTCTTCACATATAACTTGTATTGATTCTTAACCAATGTTTTTATATTATGTCTAATTTGTTATAATTTAAGCTGCAGATGTTTTTGTTTTATTTTTGAAGATTACAAAACATTTTAAGAACAATAACTTTACAATCATTTGGAGCTTTTTTTCCCCAAGCCTCCACTGAAAATGGGCTTTTACCCAGTTGGACTTTCTGGTAATGAAATGTCAATAAATAAATCCATAAATAAACACTTTGAACATAACTTCTAGGACATTATCCACCTGTGGGGAACTCCCCAAGTGGATCAGCTTACCTTCATTCGCAACATACAGTTGAACAATTCTGCTTTGGGACTCTACAGAAAGAGCTGGAGGACAAATACCTTCCTTCCCATGGGCATCCATCCTGCCTTTATTCTTATAACGAACCAAAGTTCTTTTAATGATCCAAAAGGACTGTCCAAAAATATTTTTAATTGCCTTTAGGCACAGACAGTTTTCCTTCTCGTGACAATGGCTGAGGACAGTTACCACAGGCTTTCTCGCAGGATGGCTTTAATCATACATGACAAAACGTCTCTGATGTACCCAACCTAGAAATTCATCTGACAGCCTAAATGATAGACTCCAGAGAGGAATTAAAATTCTGCTTTCTGAGATTTTGCATGTATTAAAGGCTGTTAAGAAATCTGCTACTAAGCAACTTAATCAGCCGAATGGATAAGGTTTTCTAGCTGGTACCGTGAGTAGAACTAATGCTGTTTTTAAAGTTTATCTGTCTGCATTTAGATACCCCTTTCTTTATCTCTGGCAAAACCATGTTTGAAATGACTACTATTAATTCACCAAAACCCCAAATCCTTGGGATCTTAACTTTGTACTAAAAAAAAAAAAAAAATTGCATTTTTATTTTTTTTTACTGTTGAACCAACTCATAAGGCTGATTTTAAAGGCTCCTGGCATGGAAAACAGTGTTACTCACTGCTCTGGCGTCAGCTCAGTGGGTGTCTAGTTGCAAGCTCTTATGAAAAGTGAAGCAAGGATGAAATTATAATAAGGATAGAATATCATTAAACCACTTCTGGCATGAAGGAAAGGCTGGTTCTTAGGAATTCATAATAAATCCGTCTATTGATCTCCCTGTCTTTCCTCCTGGACAATGAAAATATGGATAGAGAAAATTTTGCATACTCTGGATGTGCACAAACTGCTCTTGATACTATGTTGGCAAATCCAGTTAGATGTTCACTGTGTAAGTAAAGGAGCAATATGTTAAAACAGACTTTCCACATGCTGATCCCATACTGTTCAGTTTGTATTCTCATGGAAAGAGTATTCCTACTAAGGTACCACAGCTGTGGTCATTTCTACAGTCTTTTTGGAAAGAGATGGATCCTGAACTATTGTAGAGGTGGTAAATTTTGCTAAACGTTATAAAATTGACTCCCTCTCCAGATAAAGAACAGATTTTGCTTGGACTATTCTCCATGGGCTCGTGGAATCCTTCCCCCTCTTCCTTCTCTGTCTAAGCTTTTGTAATTGTCCCATGTAGTTTAGATAACAGTAATCAACATAGTGTAGTTATATAAATACATTTACCTTAACAGAAATTCGAATAAGTCATGATTGCAGTACTAACACCATCCACCCCCCCCCCCCTTTCAGTCCTTCTGGATCAGTTTTTTTATTAGTGCTTAGTTTTCTATCTGATCTGTCCTCTAGGGTGGTACTCTAGTAATCTGTGAGTTTTCCCCTTTCTTCTATTATGTACCATGGTATTTAGGGCTTAAGTCTGCCCTTCCTGCCATGATTTTTAGTACACATGATAGTCGACCTCCTTTTTCCCCATTTTCTACATGGGTTCTGGGTGTTTACATCTCCATCTCTCTCTGTTTAGTGCCACACTCTTACATTCTTCAACACTCATGCCTGACTGTTGCAGGTCCACTCTCACACAATCTATCCACCTGTTTGCTGGACTTCATTTCTTCATGCTTTCTTCCGGTCTGTTACAAATCTTCTCTTCTTCACCAGATTGTCTTCTGCTTTTGTACACACATGCCTGAACCACCGTAATCTGTTCTTTCCAATTTTTGGCAATTGGAGCTACTTTGGCTTTGCTCTTATGTCCTCATTTCTTCTGTCCCATAGTGTGGGCCACCCCTCTTGGGCACTTCATCTCCATCACCTCTAGCTTCCTCAATTGCTCTCTCTCTATTGCCCATGTTTCTGTATGTAGTACTAGTCGCACCACTGTTTTGAACATCTTAATCTTCAGCTTCTTTGGCATTATTCTGTCATAATCACAGTCCAAACACAAGCGTGATATTCCAATGGCAATAAAATGAAAGTAAAATGTTCCAACTAGTCAGTTCATAAAACAAACATAAAATTTATTTAAACGAGTAAGCGCTTTCGCCAAAGGCTTCTTCAGACTCTTAAAACAAGGACAAACACCATGAACAACCTTTTTAAAAACAACCAATACTCATCATTGGTTAAGTCACATCACATGTTCTATTCATTTAAAGGTACAAGGGCTGGTGTAATATTTACCATGCCAGTGAATCTATTGCACTTATAAAATCATAAAATATGCATCAAGATTTATAATTCAATACATTTCAAAGATATACATGGTATACAACAAAACCATATATGAAAGTATATTGTACTGAACTGTAGACAATGTTTCAATACGATCATGCATGAGTTTAAACTCAGCGCTTTCAAAACATGTTCGTTTCATTGGGGTTGAAGAACAACGAATATGCAGTTATCACACTAGCTCAACTGTTAACAAATAACTGCCTTGAGTGAAATTTCAATGCCATTAGAACATGCTCGTTTCATCCGGATTAAAAACAACGTTAATGCAAAAATCGTGCTCTCTCAACACTTTACATATAAACTAGTTCAATAGTTAGAAATCTGCCTTAGATGAAGTTTCAATGTCCTTAGAACAATCTTGATATTTACTTGTATTTACATGTCTATGAAATTCAGTAATATACCTTCTAGTAGGTACCTTTTTATTACAACAACTGTTTCCTACAGATCTAACAATTCCAATGCCGTAAGTTTACGGCGAATTAACCACTGAATGTTTATATGATTCCTTACGAATCAACAAATACGTATGCACGCATAGTAGCGTCTTACCGCATTCTGCATCTTACATACAGTTAGGTTAACACGCGCAGTAAGCTGATTGTACACAATGAGTTTGACTTTTAAATGTAAGTAGTTGAAAAGCTATGAACTTTTTATATGTGAAAGAATCGACACCCAGGTTGTACGTAAAGTGTTGAAAAGTGCGATCTTTGTATTTATGTTATTTTAAGTCTGATGTAACGTACATGTTCTAAGAACATGGAAACTTCATCTAAGGCAGATATCTGCTAACTATTGAGCTAGTTTATATGTAAAGTGTTGAGAGAGCCGAACTTTGCATTAACGTTGTTTTTAATCTTGATGAAGCGAGCATGTTCTAATGTAAGCAGTTGAAAAGCTATGAACATTTTATATGTGAAAGAATCGACACTCAGGTTATGCGTAAAGTATTGAAAAAGTGCGATCTTTGTATTTATGTTGTTTTAAGTCTGATGTAACGAACATGTTCTAAGGACATTGAAACTTCATCTAAGGCAGATTTCTAACTATTGAACTAGTTTATATGTAAAGTGTTGAGAGAGCACGATTTTTGCATTAACGTTGTTTTTAATCCGGATGAAACGAGCATGTTCTAATGGCATTGAAATTTCACTCAAGGCAGTTATTTGTTAACAGTTGAGCTAGTGTGATAACTGCATATTCGTTGTTCTTCAACCCCAATGAAGCGAACATGTTTTGAAAGCGCTGAGTTTAAACTCATGCATGATCGTATTGAAACATTGTCTACAGTTCAGTACAATATACTTTCATATATGGTTTTGTTGTATACCATGTATATCTTTGAAATGTATTGAATTATAAATCTTGATGCATATTTTATGATTTTATAAGTGCAATAGATTCACTGGCATGGTAAATATTACACCAGCCCTTGTACCTTTAAATGAATAGAACATGTGATGTGACTTAACCAATGATGAGTATTGGTTGTTTTTAAAAAGGTTGTTCATGGTGTTTGTCCTTGTTTTAAGAGTCTGAAGAAGCCTTTGGCGAAAGCGCTTACTCGTTTAAATAAATTTTATGTTTGTTTTATGAACTGACTAGTTGGAACATTTTACTTTCATTTTATTGCCATTGGAATATCACGCTTGTGTTTGGACTGTGATTATTTTATGTATAGAGTGAGTTCCTATCTCAACTGAAAGCAGCCCTGCATTTGGACTTGGATTATTCTGTCATACACTACACCTGACGCTGCCAGTTGGTTGCAGCCCTTCTGAATTCTAGCTTTGATCTCCTCATTCAGACTTCTCTCCTTAACCACACCACCCAGATAGTTGAAGA
The DNA here is from genome assembly GCF_019279795.1 of Protopterus annectens. Lineage (NCBI taxonomy): Eukaryota > Metazoa > Chordata > Ceratodontiformes > Protopteridae > Protopterus > Protopterus annectens. The sequence goes on from NC_056725.1 coordinate 467,009,191, forward strand.
TGTTAACCTGTTCCACTGGTTACCCTTTTGTCTTAATTCTCAGCTTCTGATTTTCCCCCATTTGCTACCATTACAAATGTCTTATCCGTACTTGTATTTATCCCATGTGCCTTATGTTTTGCATTCCATTCCCTATTTGCTGAAGTTCTTGCTCAGTCTGCCTGCAATGCCACATCATCTGCACAAATCAACTTTGTTGATCTCTCCCTGATGATTTATTAATCCAGTCCATCACTATTGTAAATAGCAGTGGCCTCAGAGCTGAACCCTGATGCACACCACTCCCACTAGGAACACCTCTGTAAGACTGAACACTGTTCATACTTGAGTCCTTGGCTCCTTGTACATAGCTTCCGCTAATTCTACCAATGTTTTTGGGCAAACCACTGCAGGACTACCTAAATCCTCTTTCTTTGGACTTTGTCATGCTTTCTCCAAGTCTAAGAATGTCCAGTTGGACACACTCCTCATTTCTAGCTTCTCAAGTATCTGTCTCACGCAAACATTGTCAGTTGTGCTGCATCCTGATTTGAATTTGAACTACTCTTCTGTTTTACTTCTGCTACTATGCGTACTCAATCACCCTCTCCAGAAAATTCATGCAGTATGATAGGAATTTGATACCTCCTGTGTACTACCTACAGTTGTGAATGTTCCCTTTGTCCTTTGGCACTAGTATGCTTATTCTCCAGTCATCTAGGATTTGCTTTTCTCGCCATACTGCTATGTGTACCCTTGGGAGCCATTTCTCCCCCATCTTACCCAACATCATATCTGGTTTGACTTCATCTGAGCCTGCTGCTTTCCCTGACTTAATTTTCATTAGTGCTGTTACTTCTGTGGTGGGATCCTCCTTTTCTCTCATTGCAGGCTCTGTCTGGGGCAGTACAGCTTTCCTAGAACTGCCTCTGTGCTACTAGTGGACAAAGGCGCCTCCCAAATGCTTTATTCCATGCATGTGTCTCCTCAAGTTATCTGTATGACCCCAGTTATTCCCATTGGGATAATACAGTATATAATTATTGACAGCGAGACAGGTAAGGTTAGTCTTTGATCATAACTGCAGTCTAACTTTACCGTAGTGATGTTGGCATCCATTCTTTTGAAGAGAGAGAAATTAATAGTTCTTCTTTCGGCTTTTCCCGGTTAGGGGTCACCACAGCGGAACTCTGGTCTGCTAATGATTGGCAGTAGATTTTTACGGTGGCAGCTCGATGCCCGACCTTCCACGAAGGCATGCCCATTCACGCATGTCTTTCAAATGTCACTCTACCGCAGGGAGGAAATGCAGACTCCACACAGAAGGTGCTCCAGCTGAGAATCAAATGGGAGAACCTCTTGCTGTGAGGCAACAATGGTACTACTGCAGTATGGTTAGCTTATTTTAAAAATGTACAGAAATTCTGACATCAGTATGCCCAGATGGTTTGCTGGTGGTAGTGTTTCTGTAAATGCAATGAAAACATGTACTGTCTTGTGGAAAATATTGTGCATGTGTGAGTGAGAGAAATGAAAGTAACCAAGATAGTTACTGATGGTAGGATGTTACTGAAAGGTGTGAGGTGGGTCGGTTTTGGGAAGCCATAACTCTACTCTCTACTGTACAGTGTAGAGCTTTACTGGGGTGTGGATGATGATGGTCAAAGCCCAAGGCCACGGTGTTAATTTTATATTTGTAAAATGTGTTCATATGCTTGCGTCATGGCATTGAATGTAATGCCCCCTTTGGCATATATCTGTCCAGACACATGCAACAACTAGAACGCTCACAGAGATACCGTACTAAAAGAATACAAGGCCTAAACAGTATGCTGTACATTGAGAGACTCTAGCCCTATCACTATTCTCTGTATTCTACAGATTGCTAAGAAGTGACCTTTGTCTGGCATATACAGGCATCCTCTGACCCATTACTGATGGATTTAAACCATGTCAAGTCATATGGCATTAACAATACATTTTCTAAGCATATAAACCTCTTCTGCAATATCCAGCAGAAAGGTTTGGTGGGGCAGGTATATCCCACAGAGAATACCAGTGGTCTGGAGCAGGCTCCCCATCTAAATAAAAAAGTTCATCACTGTCCATATTCAAGTGCAACTTAGATATGTGCATGGGAAACAGAAAACTTACACCAGGACTGCCCCTGTACTACTAATGGACAGAGGCAGCTCCTAAATTCTTTATCACATGCATGGGTCCCCTCAAGTTATCTGTGGTATGATCCCAGTAATTCCCATTAGGAATAATGTGTAATTATCGAC
>NC_056725.1:467726454-467733954 GCF_019279795.1 Protopterus annectens
CACCAGTCTTGAGTTGTGTGAAGTTTGCTTTAGAGAAGTTCTTCACTGTGGTCTTTTTTGTTTGGGGTGGGGGCGGGATGTGGATTTCCAGTGAGATAAGTTTGTGATCTGATCTCACCAATGAGGGATATATTTCCGGTGTGGAGCATTTTGTCCCCATGTTTGTGATGATGAGATCTAGTATATTTTCTCCTCTTGTGGGAATGGTGACTAGTTGTTCCATGGCATTTGAATTTATGAACTCCAGGAATCTTTGGGCTAGAAAGTTGGGGCTTGAGTAATGTTCCCAGTCTATATTCGGGTAGTTGAAGTCACCCAATATAATGGTGTTTGGAGATACATTTATACCCTCCAGTGTATTCAGGAAGGCTGTGTGGGGTTCCTGAGTTTGAGAGGGTGGCCTGTAGCATGCTACAAATTGTAGAGCAGTTTTGCCTATGGTTAATTGCACCTGGATTTTTTCCGATGCTTCGTGCGTTGCCACCAACCTGGAGGTGTGGGTATCCTTGATGAATATGGATACACCCCCTCCTTTTGTGGTGTGGTCCGGGTTTTGGGGCTGGAACGCATGATATGAGATAAAGCCTGATAGTGCCGGGGTGCTCTCAGGAGCCTTGAACCAGGTTTCAGTCACAGCACAGACATCGATGTTCTCCATACTGAGAAGGGCCTCGAGAGCGTGCATTTTGAGATTTAGACTTCTGGCATTGAGCAGCATTACCCTTAGTTTCTTCCCATTTTTGTTTTCTAGGGTGGTAGGTTTAGAATTTGAGCCTTGCCTAAAAAAGGCACTATGGGGGTGGCAAGAGCCTTAGCCAATATCCAGAATCCCAGGGGTGACAGGTGCAAGCCGTCCCTTGCGAAGCAGCGTGACTTGTCAAGCATGTCATCCCATGCAGACAGACACTGGATCCCCTTTGAATGACACCAGAAATTAAGCCAATTGTTAAAGCTGATCATCTTGTCTCTATGTTGTGGCATCATTCTTGGTGAAGGAAGGATACTGCTCAGGGTCAGGGTCATACCTGCCTGGGCTATATAATCAGAGAGCTCCTCTATGTCTCTTTTCATGTCGTCCAGGGAGGTACGTCTCAGGTTGTTCACACCAGCATGGACAATGACTGTGTCATATTGGTACTTGCTGTGAAGTGACCCGAGTGCTTGTGTTATGTGGCGGATTCTAGTGCCCGATAGGCAGCTTACTGTGACTCTCTCCTTGTTCAGCCTGGTGAGTGGGACGTCAGTGTGTCTGACTATGGAGTCACCTATGACAAGTATGTTTGGTGTTGTATTTGGCCTTAAGGGCTGTGACTGCTTTGCACACTGATTTTGCGGTTTATGTGTTGCCTGTGGTGTATCAAGAGGTGGCAGTTGCTTGGATGTCTGCTTTGGAGGCCTCTGCTGTTTAGGTAAATTTTTGCTCAGAGCCTCCGAGTATGACTTTGTGTGTTTATGTGTTTGATTCATTGTTGTGATAGCTTTATGTGAGACTGGTTTTGTGGTGTGTGTAGTTGCCTTCTCCTCCTGTCTGGTCTTGCCAGTCCTGAGTTGAGAGAGCTCAGCCTCCAGTTTGGCTAAATAGCTGCATCTCTCGCAAGTATTTGTGTTATGTGGGAGGAGGAGAGGGTTGTCAGTGTACATGAGGCAATTGTAACATTGCCTCAATATTCCCAAATTCACCAACTGGACAGGAGAGGACGCCAGCATCTGGCCCTTCGACATGCTAGAGAAATTTAGAAGTTAGGGGTGTAACTGAATAAGAGAGGACTTAGTAAGGAAGTGGGTACTCCTGGGGGGGGTTTTGCTAGTGAGGGACTTTGTATAATACAGAAGTGCTAAACCTGAAAAGAAGATGCTTTTAAGACAAGTAAAAGCTTTTAGGAACAAGTGCTGCGCTTTTTAGTTAAGGGATATACTGTTTAGATTACTAGTAGAGCAGTTCTAAGGGAAAAAATGAAGAACAGACTTTATAGAGCCAGAAAAAGTTTAACCTTGTTAAACCAGCGCTGCCCGATGCTGCTCTAGTGGCAACTCCGCGCTAAATTGCGCTAAAGCACTCTAAAGTGTGCTTGATAGCAGGGGCTGGAAAGAGCCAGGAATTGACCCAAAACAGCCAAATAAAACTACAGTTTCAAGTCAGTAACCACTCCCACGGGGGGGCAGGGAAGCAGCTCAATGTTCATCACTGCCACTGATCAACAGAGAGACTTTCCTTTAGCCCAAGCAAAAATGGCATCACAGAAACTTACAAAACAGTTCAAGAACAGCAAGCCTGTAACTTGAACTTTTTTAAATCTCAGAAAAGTGGGATAAAAGCAAGATTTTTTTTGTTTTTGTTTTTTCAGAGATAGCAGAGGTTCACAAGTAATATCAAGTTATAACAGTGCAGTAAATGACCCCACACAAGAGTGCTAGGTCAAAGACAGAAAATATGCAAGTTTTGAGAAAAAACGATTTTAAAATTAAGTGCAAACAGGAAATTCAGTATACAGCTTTTGGTTGTGCTCTAAATACAGCTACTAATGCAGAAATCAAGTTTAACAAGCCAGAAAATGCTCAAACTAGGCAGCTATGCAGAAAAACTTATCAAATAAACAGAGGAAAAATACTTAAAATCTCAAAAGTGGCTCCTTTCTTCTCTCAGCGTTTTCTCCTCTTGGTGGGTGCTTCACCAACAGCCAACAAGCCTGAAAAGACGCCAAAACCACGAGGCAACTAGGTTTTAAGAGAGGAAGATGAAGGAGTTTTAGAAATGACCCCTTTTGGCCAATAAAACTACAGTTTCAAGTCAGTAACCACTCCCACGGGGGCAGGGAAGCAGCTCAATGTTTATCACTGCCACTGATCAACAGAGAGACTTTCCTTTAGCCCAAGCAAAAATGGCCTCACAGAAACTTACAAAACAGTTCAAGAACAGCAAGCCTGTAACTTGAACTTTTTTAAATCTCAGAAAAGTGGGAAAAAAGCAAGATTTTTTTTTGTTTTTGTTTTTTCAGAGATAGCAGAGGTTCACAAGTAATATCAAGTTATAACAGTGCAGTAAATGACCCCACACAAGAATGCTAGGTCAAAGACAGAAAATATGCAAGTTTTGAGAAAAAAACGATTTTAAAATTAAGTGCAAACAGGAAATTCAGTACACAGCTTTTGTTTTTTCTCTAAATACAGCTACTAATGCAGAAATCAAGTTTAACAAGCCAGAAAATGCTCAAACTAGGCAGCTATGCAGAAAAACTTATCAAATAAACAGAGGAAAAATACTTAAAATCTCAACACACACACATTATATATATATATATATATATATATATATATATATAGATATACGGGTCTACTTCAGTAGACTGGCAGTACACAAGAATGACATTCACAAGACCGAGACTGGAAGACCGACAACGGAAATACCCGACATTTCAAAATCCTGAAGCTGAAAACACCGACATGTGAAACAAGAGCGACTGTGTAAGTATGCGACCTTAAGGTTAGAATGCGGTAAGGTAAGTGTGCGATAGTGACGGACCTTAGGGTTAGGGTTTGGGTTAAGGTTAGTGCATAGCAGACCTCCCAACCGTCCTGAATTACTCGGTTTTTACCGAGTTTTGGGGTCTAAATGAAGGGGTGCCACGATTCCCGAGTGGCACCCCTTCATTTCCGATTTCTTTGCTTTTATTTTTTTTATTTTTTTAATTTTCGTGCTGTCGGAGCTGACGTCATCACGTTCGTAATGACGTCAGCTCCGTCAGCACTACCAGCCAGTCGGAACTGAGCTCAAGGAGCTCACGTCATCATTTCTGGCTGGCTGCGAGGAGTGCGAGCAGTAGATGCTGAAAGAACCAGGCGGGAACTGTTTAAAATTAACTGTTACTGCCAGAAGAATTACTGGCTTTGCTTTAGACAAGGGCTTTGCTGTGATGCTGCTGCCGTGCCATACTCTGTAGTGACTTAATGGATCTTCTGCTGCCGTACCCTGTAGCAACTTAATGGATCGTCTGTCTGCTGCTATTTTGGAAATGACTTGGGGCTTGGATATGGATTAGGTAAGGAACAAAATGTGAGTGTGTGTGTGTGTGACAAGTTTCCACATTGTGGTTGGAGGAAAATGTATTTGTTTGAGCACTTTGGGCGATGGTATTTGGTAGTGTTTGTCAGTTTTGAGAATGGTAGCTTGGCAGCTCCAACTTCTGCTGACTGTTTCTTTATTTTTCCATCTACATGTTTATGTATGTATAAGTAGTGTGTGCTTTGCTGTCCATTACGATTTTTAAAGTCAAGCCGCGCAGTGTCATGTTCGGAACAGTTGGATATTTGTCCCTCGGAAGTGGGTGTTGCATTATCTTGTTTTAACTTATTGGAGCTCAGTAGCCATGTGGATTAGCACACAGTTTTTCTATGTATTTGAAGGTTTTTCTACATATTTGAAGTCCCATTTTAAAACACACAGTTTGATCTCTTAGATGAGTTGGTGTTGCATAGTTACTGCTGTTCAAGTTTAGTACCATATTCCAGTATAATTGCAATGCAGTGACAGTTCAAAACAAAATTCTAGGGTGGTGTTCTATGGCACGCAGCTCTTATTTCATCTTGTCACTTTCATGGGCTATTTATTGTGTAATTTTGTGTTCTGGTTAGGAGTTGCAGTAAAGTTTCACCGTTTCAGTGGGTGGGTGCGGCTCTTTTTTTTTTTTCTTTTCCTATTCTGACAAACCAGCTAGGAAGTTGTCTGGTGCTTTGTACTGTTACTGTACGAGTGAGTAGTATAATCTTTTCATGGGTCGGTGCTGGTGCTATTACCGCACAGTAGTAGGGAATAAAGTTTCTGTTTACAAAACTACGGCCAGTTTTACTTGTATCTTCGGGATAACTGAAACAGTGAATCTGCAAAGATGAGAGAAGCCTGATCTTTTCCAAGTGGCAGGATTTAACGGACTTCTAACTTGTTGCATGGGTTGAAATCCTTAACTTCCACAAAGTCTAGGGTGTGTTGCTAGTTGACTTGTGTGTTTGTATGGTGCATGCACTCTGAGTGTGGAAAATTCTTCACATGGGCTCTACCATAATTGAGTTCACACAACCACGAATATTTCAGTGTTGTATTCTTTTGAAAATGTTGACTTGTAAGCTTGTATATCCCATATTTACTTTTTAGCTATTAATGGTATTTGTCACATTTAGAGCAAGGGGAATTTGAAAGTCTATCTACAACCAAACATGGATGTCAAAGGGTCCTGTAAACAGTATCCAGCTGCCAGTTAACTTTAGTCCTTATGAAGGTACAGACTGAAATAAATGTTGATGGTTGAAATCTGTAATGGGATGTGTTATGTCCATTTGATTCTGCATCAGACTGTGTTGCATTGGATGTGCCATTTTAATAAGAAATGGTGAGCTGATCCAGGTGGTGCAATACGTAATCTTTCACTGTGTAGGAGTGATGCTTCCCAGGTGTCTCACCTGCTTTGTCTAATTTTTCACTTGCTTTATCTAAAACATTTTTGTAGGGTTTGATGCTGACTTGCATAAGGGAAATTTGTAGGTGGCAGTTGGCTCTGGGACAAACATCAGTTATGTTTCTGTGCTTTGTGAATGCAGTTTGTGTCAGACGTATTCCTGCATCTTCAAGCTTTCCCTCTTTCTTTCAGGTTATTTTTGGCTCTTTAAAAATCCCCAAAACTTGACTGTCTAGTATTTTTTTTCATTTGAATTTTCACTTCAGATTCATACTTAAATAAATGTAGGGAATGCAGAATGCATTACTAGCATTAAGTCCCTCACACAGATGTCATTGTATAATAAACAGGGTAATCCAATGGGCTAGGCTTGTAAAGGCTCCAGAGCATTAGCCTAGTACACACCTATGAACCTATGAATACAGAAATGCTGCCATTTTCATTATGCTGCAATTGCATGGAAAGGGTGTGTGTGTTTTATTTTTGTCATTGCTTGTGCCCTCCGTATAATCCACAATATAGTTCCTCATAAAATCTGTGGTTTTCTGGATTTCAGAATTCTCTAAATAATGGCAGGCATTTGCATTTCAGACTTCATATTCTGCAGAAAATAAATGGCAACATCAAACCTTTTATTCTAGCAATTTTCTAAGGTTATAAAATCAGTATTTGAAAATTGTCCCTATTTTTGGGGCTGTATTCCCCCATTATTGGCTTTGGACAGTTTTTTTTGTGCTAAGAGGTTGAGAGCTATGGTGAGAAGTGAGAACTGAATTCACTAAATGATAGCCATTTAAGTTTGTCTTTGATTTGGCATAGTGGTATGTTGCTCTGACTGTAGTGCACAGGGCTGAGACTGCTTTCATTGTGAGACATTATTGCTTTGTTTAGCAGATGTCTATTGGTGTTTGTTCATTGTGCTATAAAATGTAAAATAAAATCCAAATAATCATTGTAGAAGTAAAGCAGTATGCACATTAGTGTTTATGGTAAATGGGGTGAAATAGCCAGGTAATGGGACATTGGAATGGCTGCAGGGGGACTCTGGTACCATATTTTGGTTGTTTGTTCATCAGTTTGCATTTGAAATTTGGTATCCCATGATTCCATTGGAGTGGGTGGGGTTACATAATTACATATGCAAATTTTATGTTAATAAGCGTACCGATTTGTACCTGTTTTTCATGGGCCTTGTCCAGATTTTTGATGTTTCCAGGTTGAGAGGTATGGTGCATAGATAGCTGTGTATGTAAGGTTTAGTGTAAGTTTGTAAGGTTTTTGGTGCGCTTGTGTTGTGTGTGTGTTGTGAGTTGGTGTTATGGTGTTTGGTAATGTGGACTGTCGGTGTTTTTGTGTCTGCGGGGGGTGTAGGAGGAGGACAGATGGTAGTAGGGGGTGGGTGGTTGCACGAGATGGAAGAGGTAAGTTTGGAAATACAGTCAATGAAAAATGAGTTAAATTCGGTGGCAAGTTCATTGTCTTGTATATTAGGGTTGGGGTTTGGGTTTTCAGTTGTACCAGGTTTTAGGAGGGAGGTTATACCTTTCCAGAATTTTTGTGGGTCAGTTTTGTATTTACTTTGGAGAGAAGAGTAGTAATTTTGACGGTCTGCTGAAATAAGCTTTTTTACTGTGTTGCGAAGAGTTTTGAATTCATTAAGGGTAGTGGGAGATTTGTGCTTCTGATAGCGTGACCAGGCTTTATAGGTTCATAGGTTGGTACTAGGCTATCAGCCCTAGGGCCTATACAAGCCTAGCCATAACAATTCCCTGGCTATTTCTTCCCACATTATTTACTTTCCTGGACCCCTGTCTAGCAGGGTGACTGACGTGATCCCTGGGATGAATTTCCTTTCTCCCATCCAATCGTCAAGGTTCCTTTTGAAGAGGTCCAAAGAGGCACTCTGCTTGACATGTATGGGCAATCTATTCCAGAGTCTGGGGAGTCTCTGGGTCAGGAACCTATCCCTCCAGCATGTTTTGTTTATTGTGATGACAAGGTTTAGATCCCTGGAGCGTGTAGCTCTGAGGGATTGGGATTTCTTTAAGTGTAG
>NC_056725.1:467746454-467803954 GCF_019279795.1 Protopterus annectens
GACCGCATCAACTACTGGACCCTTACTCCAGTGTGGTTTGTCCTTAGGTGATGTGAAAATCTTATCCGGCTTTCTGGGGACCGGTTCCACCACAACAGGTTCCCTCCAAGCTCTTGAGACACCTGGTCCATAAAAGCATCCAGAAGGGGGACTACCAAAGTCATGGATAGGTACACACCAAAGGCCTCCAGAAACATGAACTCCTCCAGAGAAGGGCTTCTGTGGTGCATTCCCCATGCTGTCGCAACAATTCTATAAGCTTGCCAAAGGAAACATTATCATGGGAGGATTTGGGGAGCCCTCCCCTTCAGGGAAATTCACATGTTTCCTCATGGACCTACTGTTATTATGCTCCTTCCTGACTGCAGATTCCAGGGGAGACCCAGTAGAAACAGGGGTCCACAAAGGCAGGGATACCTGTATATCAGAAGGCACATGCTGTCCTGGAGTCAACAGATATGCATCCACAAACCCAGAAATAAGAGAAGGGTTAGGATCCAAAGCTGCTGCTGGACATCTTCTCTATCAGTGAGAGATAATCTTCTCATGAGTGTCAAAAGCCGAGCCCAAAGCTGGATGACCAAATCCAGCACTTCTAGGATCTGAGGATCCAAATGAGACACCAGAATCCAGTGCCAACTAGACCTGCTCCGATGCTGAGCTGTCCAGTGCCAAAGACCTGAGAGGCAGGAATAATTCTGAAATCACGCAGATCAACCCTGACCCCTGAGCCATGGCCCAGAGGCACACACGGCTCCTTAAATGGCATTGTTGTGAATGCCAAGGAAGGAGTCAGTGCCTGAAGTGGTCAGGTCATCTGAACCAACATGGGTAATGGTTGCACAGCTGGACCCATGAACCCACTGGCAAAAGAACTGGGGGAAGAAAGCAACAACAGGAGCCAAAACCTCAGGGAATGGTGCTGAGGGGGATGGAAGGATCCGGATCGCTAACTAAATTTTAATCTTCATAAAGGAGTGCATCACCTGTTCCAAGTCTGATGACTTCACGCTTCCAACTGATTAGATGGACTAAACAGAAGATGCCACTGATGGAGAAAAGTCCTTAGTTAAGAATGGGTTGGGGACATTAAGGGTAGGAGACTTGGGTCTTCATGCTTCCAACTGAATAGATGGACTGAACAGAAGATGCCACTGATGGAGATTTGGAAGCCCACCTTCCAGTGAAAAGATCCAATGAATGGATCCAAACTGGAAAAGTTTGGATCTGGGGAAGAGAGGTGGAAGATTCCAAAGGAAAGCTGTACTGGTGTAACTCACAAAAAAGTGGTATGCAGCCTACCCAAACTAGAAAAATCCTTAGTTAAAAATAGGCTGGGGATGTTATGGGTGGAAGACTTGGGTCTCTCCAAGACTAGCAATCCAGGAAACCAGAGCTGACTGGATAAAGTAGGCCCTGATGTCATTGGCTCCAGAAGTGCCAAAGGTTGGTGAACCTTTGGCTCCAGTTGATTTTAAACCAACAAGGCAGATCCCATGTGGACCATTTTATCCTTGGACCAGGACTTCAGAACTTGTCCTGGGACTGCTCCCTTTTCCCCTTCTCAGGCTTTTTACTCTGTGAAAGGGATAAAGAATAAAATGCTGTAGTCAGAGGGAGCATTCCCTTGATGACCAGCTTGGCACAGCACTCATTGAGAGCTCAGGTCCCAAAGACAGCAAATGCAGAACAATCTGCTTCCAAGTGGGCAGTGCCCAAGTAATAGACACATTCATCACTGGTATCTTGTGGGGGCAACTTCTGCCTACAATCCACAGATTTCTTGAAGCTTTTTTTGTTCTCTTTCTTCATCCTAGAAAAAGGCAGCCAAAAACAATCAATACATCACAGTTAGCAAAAAAAAAAAAAAAAGAAAAACCTCTAACTAAACAGTAATAAACAACCGCCTAGCTACCTAACTATCTATTGTCCTAACAGAAAGAAATTTGTACACACTAATAGAAATCTCTCACACTATAAGAACTATAGAGAAAAGAACATTTTTTTGGAGATAAACAAAAATGGTGGGAACTCCAAGAAAGGGAAACACAGAGATACTAAGTCACTCTGTGCTATCTAATGACTAACCAGACTAGCAAACAAAAAATTACAAACCTATACTCACTAAACACTAACAACAAGCTCCTATAGTAGGGTAGAACATTACTACAGCAAGCTAAAACAGTAAACAAAGAATACAATGAGCAGAACTTGCAGACCATGATGCACTCTTTAAAGTGCCAAATGAGATCTGAGGAGAAAAGGAGAGAGCAGAGTACGATGGGTAGAGAAGGTGGAGCTCCCAGACAGAAAACCCTAAAACAGCTGGCTATAGATTTGAGTCAGATCCAATAACCCATAGGCTGAAGCAAAGCCGGATCCAGCACTAGGTGACCAAGGCAGTCACCTAGAGCTCACTGGTTGGGAGTGGGCGCCCTGGCCAGAAGATTAATTTTTTTTTAAATTTAAAATAAATAAATAAATTACATGTTTTTAAGGGCATTCTTCTTTACAAATGCCCTTTGGGTCTGAACACACACACACACACACACACACACACACACACACACACACACACACCTGTTGCATCTGTGCGACTCATTTACTTCTTCATCTGTTGCACACTCAGAATTTGAATACAAGAAGATATAAGAGGTGTGTGTGTGTGTGTGTGTGTGTGTGTGTGTGTGTGTGTGTGTGTGTGTGTGTGTGTGTGTGTGTGTGTGTGTGTGTGTGTGTGCGCCTGCAAGAGTGCATGGAATTTGAATACAAGAAGACGCCTGAACTGCGGACCACGGACAGATAGGTAAGAGGTGTGTGTGTGTGTGTGTGTGTGTGTGTGTGTGTGTGTGTGTGTGTGTGTGTGTGTGTGTGTGTGTGTGTGTGTGTGTGTGTGTGTGTGTGTGTGTGTGTGTGTGTGTGTGTGTGCATGTGTATATGTGTGTGCACGTGTGTGTGTGTATGTAACTGACAGTAGATAGGTAGGTACATAGGGGTGTGTGTGTGTGTGCGTGTGTGTGTGTGTGTGTGTGTGTGTGTGTGTGTGTGTGTGTGAGAGAGGTATGTAGGTAGGGATATGTGTGTGCGTGTAAAGAAGAGGTAGACAAGTAGATGCATATTTGTGTGAGAGGTAGATGGGTAGATGTATTTGTGTGTGTGTGTGTGTGTGTGTGTGTGTGTGTGTGTGTGTGTGTGTGTGTGTGTGTGTGTGTGTGTGTGTGTGTGTAAGAGGTAGATAGGGATATGTGTGTGTGTGTGTGTGTGTGTGTGTGTAAGAAACAGATAAGTAGGTAGCATACCTCTCAGCTGCCCAGATTTTTGCAGAATGTCCAGACTTTTGCCTCATTTTTTTGGTCTGTTCCTCAGAAAACTTGTGATTTTCTGGAAGATTACTGAAGAATGACATTTCTAAATAGACAGACATTTGAATTTCAGACTTCATATCCTTTAGGAAAATGCATACTTACACAAAGCCTGTTATATTCTAGCAATTGTCTAAGTTCATGAGAGCAATATTTAAAATCTGTCCTTATTTTTGTGCCTTTGTCCACCCATAATTTTAGGTTATGTCCAGATTTTTTGCAATAAGAGGTTACGAGGTATGGTAGGTAACTGTATGTGTGTATGTCTGTGAAATGCTGTAGTTGGGGATAGCAGGTGGTTAGTTATTTGCTAATGTGAAAACTCTGTAACTTAGTTACAGGAAACAATAGCCTGGATACTGTACCCCAGCTACCAAGCTGCATTTTTCAGGGAATTAAGTTTCAGGTGCATTTTTCAGGGAATTGAGTTTCAAGTGCATTTTCAAGGAACTGCGAGCTTCAAGGAAGGAGACGTTTACTGCTCTCATGCTAAGTCATGCAACTGTTTTATTTAGAAAACAGTATCACTATTGTACTATAGAATTGGAAAACACTGTGAATAGCACAACAGGTAGAATACTTGCTTTTGATGCAGAAGGCTGTGGGTTCTATTCCATAGCATGAAGATGGATTGCTGATACTGTGTTACAACTTAAGGGAGTGGGGTACCACAGTCTTGAGTATGATGAGATGCCTAGTAACTATGAACCTGTTATCAGTTTGCCATCCATTCCCTATTAAAATATTATCAGCTTGCCATTTTTTTTAATGTAACATAGACACTGAATTTGTAGATGAAACACTGAAATATAAAATTGTTTGCTAGCAGCGCCCACTTCATTATATACAGATCTCTTTAATGTGGAATTATTCAGATGACTTTTACTTCTGCAGAGATTATGCATATTGACTGACAGTGGTGGACTGTAATGACAGAAGTTTGAGTGTCCTTTTATGGTTAAACTGTTCTGAATTGGGCAGTTTTGTCATCATTGGTTCATATGTTTTGTTTCATTGCTTACTGGAAAAATATTCAAAACTTTAAATGTAAGACATGTTGTAACAAATGGTGCCGTATTGTCAACTGTCCAGAATTTTGCAGAATACCTAGATTTTTGCCCAATATATTTGATGTGTTCCTCATAAAATGTGTTGTTTTCTGGCAAATCATTTAGGATTGCAATAACTAAATAATGACAGACATTTGAGTTTCAGAGATAATTTGCTTCAGAAAATGCATAATACAAAACTTTTAGTTATGTACTTACCATAACTTCGGATGTATGGGATCCATCTCGCCTACATTCATGACAGATGGGTTCGGAGCCGATCCATCAGCTCCGACTCGGCAACTAATACACTAGCACGAAGTCTCTCATTGGCTGGGCTACTCCCTATCCCAGGATGCACTACACCTGCTTCCCCAGATCTTGTTTGTTCGCTTTCATACATCCATGCAAACACAGAAAAACTAGTAGTCACAATAACCAACTAAAGTTCTTCAAGAAAGAACGCCAAGAAAAGAGGGACTACAGCTCCTCTAAATCCAATGGAAGGGGGAAGGAGGGTGGGTACTTATGAATGTAGGCGAGATGGATCCCATACATCCGAAGTTATGGTAAGTACATAACTAAAAGATGTAACGGGATCCTATCTCGCCTACATTCATGACAGATGGGACAGCGTCCCTAGCACCTACATCCCGGGTGGCTCATTGGAAAACACTCCTGAGAACTGTGGAACCAAAGGAAGCTCTGCCTCGAGAAACCACATCCAATTTGTAATGAGAAATGAAAGTGTGCGGAGAAGTCCAGGTTGCTGCAGCACAAATATCATCTATTGATAACTTGGAGTGAAAAGCTACGGAAGTAGCCATTGCCCTGGTAGAATGAGCCTTGACTGGAAAGGGGGTCTTTGTTAGCTTGTGAATAAATAAAAATGATACAATCTTTAATCCATTTAGATATGGAGGTTTTTGTTACTGGTTGACCCAATTTGTTCGCTGCAAAGGAAACGAACAATTGATTAGATTTCCGCGTTTGAGCGGTTCTATTCAAATAAAAACGCAGTTGTCTATGTACGTCCAATTGATGCAAAGTATATTCTGCGTTATTAGAGAATTCTGGGAAAAAGACAGGGAGTTCTATAGTTTGTTGCATACAGAAAGAGAAGGCCACTTTTGGTATAAATGCAGGGTTTAATTTCAATGAAAGTCTATGCTTGTGAAAAATCAAATAGGGAGGATCAGAACAAAGAGCTTGAAGTTCTGAAACTCGCCTGGCAGACGTTATGGCTACTAAAAAGGCCGTTTTCCAAGACAGAAATTTTAAATCACAGGTAGCAGCTGGTTCGAAAGGACGGGCAGTTAGGGCAGCAAGAACCATATTCAAATCCCACGGGGGGACAGGATAAGATAAAGGAGGCCTCAGGAGCCAAGCCCCTTTAAGGAAAGCCTTACAAAGTTTGTGAGACATCAATGAAGGTTCAAATGAAGCATGAAAATTAGAAATGGCCGCTAGCTGAACCTTAATGGTAGAAACTGAAGAGCCCGACTGAAAAAGGGAGGCCAGAAAATTCAGAACCTCCGATACTGGTGCAGTGAGAGGATCTATACCCCGTTCTTGAGCCCAGAAAGCAAACCTTTTCCATTTACTGGAATAAAGTTTGATAGTGGAAGGTTTATGAGAAGAAGACAGTATGTGGACCACGTCCGGGGAAAGAGCATTGTCTCGGACTAAGGATGGAAGTGGAGTAACCATGCTGCCAACTTCAGGGACCTGAGAGACGGATGAAGCCGTCCTGACTGATGAGTCAACAGGTCTGGCACCGGATCCAGAAACCATGGACCTTCTATCGCATGCCTCTGTAGGAAAGGAAACCAAACTTGACGAGGCCAGTGCGGGGCAATCAAAATCATCTCGCTCTCCATGTAAATGGCCTTCTGTATCACCCTCGGTAAGAGGGGGAACGGAGGGAAGGCGTAGAGAAGACCGGGGCCAAATGTGAGTCACAGCGTCCCTGGGAGTCTGTCCCTGAGAAGGGAACAGTGTGAAGAACTCTCTGCATTTCGCATTGTGAGGGCTGGCTAACAGGTCGCAGCAAGGATGACCCCATCTGTCGAAGATTTTCGCAGCTATACCCTGGTTGAGGGACCATTCGTGGGGTAAAAGAATGGTCCTGCTTAATCTGTCCCCAATCACATTGGACTTCCCCGGTATGTGCGTTGCCATTAGAAAGCGGTTGGTAGCTACCGCCCAGTGCCAAAGTCTCATGGCTTCTCTGCATAGTGGGTAAGACCTGGTTCCACCTTGCTTGTTTATGTACCATACCACCGACATGTTGTCGGATAGGATAGCAATCGGGCCCTGTGGGAGAGCGTGATGGAGAGCTTGGAGTACCAATAGTACCGCTCTCATCTCCAGGACATTGATATGCAAATGCGTTTCCTGGATCTGCCATGTGCCTTGGACCGACCTGTCCAGGTAATGACCCCCCCACCCTACCTGGGAGGCGTCCGTAGTCACAGTGGCAACGGGACGTTGTGGTAGAAAGGGTCGCCCCTGGTCGAGATTTGATTGGAGAAGCCACCAATGCAGATCTCGACGGCAACTTTCCGTGATTATGATTAAGTGGTTCAAGGGAAGTTCCTGATAAGACCATTGAACCGACAGTAGCCATTGTAAAATTCGCATATGAAGCCTGGCCAAGGGAACCAAAAGTATGGTCGACGCCATCGAGCCCAACAGTTGTAGGATCCGATGGGCCGGGGCTCTTTGTAGGGGGAGACAGGATTTGACTTGATCTTGTAACACCTGAATTCTTGCTGCCGGTAAAAAGGCACGCATTCTTTTTGTGTCTAAGTCTGCACCTATGAAAGTAATACGCTGAGATGGCTGTAGTACAGATTTTTGCAAATTGAACGTGATCCCCAAGAAACGGCCCAAGGTGAACGTGGCTCTGAGCGCTTGGAGTAGTAGATGCTCGGAGGTGGCAGTAAGGAGCCAGTCGTCTAGATAAGAAAACACCTGGAATCCCAGACTTCTCAGGTGAGCAGTTACCACTGCCAGACACTTGGTGAACACCCTGGGGGCTGTGGTGAGACCAAAGGGCAGTGCTCGAATTGAAAATGACTGACTCCAGTGAAGCGTAAATGTCTCCTGGACTCTTGAGCTATGGGAATGTGATAGTAAGCGTCCTGGAGATCTATGGAGCACATCCATGCATCTTTTCCAGCAAAGGAAGAATAGATTGAAGAGTGACCATTGAATTTGGACTTCTTTACAAAACGATTCAATGAACTGAGGTCCAAAATGGGCCTGAAGTCCCCTGTCTTTTTTGGTACCAAAAATAATTTTGAGTAAGTTCCTGATCCGATCTGGTCGATGGGGACAGGCTGGATGGCTCTTTTTTCTAGCAGCTTTGAAACCTCTAATGCTGCTTGATCCCGCTGACTGGGTGGTACGTCCGGGATTTCCCTTAAAGAAAGGGGGGGTTTGTTGAAGGGGATGATATAACCTCCGGTAATAATACGAAGCACCCACTGATCGCTTGTTATGGATTCCCAAGCTTGTGGGTGCGCCAAGTGACCCCGACTGGCTCGAGTTGCACAGTCGGGCAACAACTCAGGAACGCTGGTTGTATGAAGAACCACGAAAGGAATCGCGGTCTCCAGAGTTACGGGGCCTCTGCCACCTCTGGGCGGCGTCTTCCAAAATCCCCGCCTCTGGAGGGGAATCACTGGGTGGAGTAGGGAAAGACTTCTGAGATTTTTTAAACCACATTTTCCCTCCTCTCCCAGCCTTGGGGTAAGGCCTAGAAGGAGCGGAAAATCGGGCCCCAATGGCAGTCAAAGTCTTGCCCCCCTGCTCGCACCTAGTTAGTGTGTCCTTCACCTTGGGTCCAAACAAAGATGACCCATCAAAGGGGGCGTCGGCGAAGGAAGACTTGAAAGCCTCCGTGAACGAACACAAGCGTAACCAGGCTTGTCTCCTGAGGGCAACGCCTGTTCCCGCTGCTCTACTCGCCCCTTCGGCCACATATGATATGAGCCTCATGGACGAGTTGACAATAGAAAAAAGGGTAGTCATCTGTGCGCCAACCATCGGGGCCAGCGCCTCAGGTAGATTACCAACAAGAAAGTCATTTAGCTCTTTGAGAAGATCCCTTTGGAGCCTCGTAAAATGACATAAGTAGTTCAGCGACCGTAAGGTAAAGGCCGCTGAGGACAGGGTACGCTTTCTGTACCTATCCATACTCCTAGAATCCTTATTAGGGGGATGAATAGACGTCGAAGCCTCTGCCACGTCCTGCTGTGTGGCAGAAGCCACCACCAGAGCATCTACAGGCACACCCTTTGTGAGAAACTCCTTCTGGGGGGGGGCTGACAAAAATTTATTGGGCCTCGCAGGCACCGGTTCCACAGAATCAGGGTGTTCCCACACCCTTCGAGAAACCAAATCAAGGAGTTCATCGAAGGGCGGAGACACCCAGGAGGTGGAAGGCTGGGCCCCAAAGGCCTTGAGGAAGACTGACTCCTCAGCTGAAGGGGTTTTGGCTTGACAGTCACCTCTCTGTCTCAGAATCTCCAAGATATCTGAGAAGGAGATGTCATCCGAAGATGATTTGGGGGACCCTTCTGCGTCATCGAGGTCAGTATCCGATGTAATAGACTCATCTTGGGAGTCTACGTGTTTCCTCTTACACAATTTCTTCCGTGGGGGTTCGTCCGAAGCAGTTTCGGACGGACCACCAGGAAGAAGGGAACCCCCGATGGGGGTATCCTCAGGCCCTGGGGCCCCGCTGCCGGGGGGCTGCAACACAACAGAGGCACCAGTCTCCAAATCTAGGGACGGTGAGGTAGAATCTAGTTGAACCGGCAAAGGCATGGCCAGCGCGCTCCTCATGGCCTCAAAGGCCGGACCTCCAGAATCCAAGGAGGTCACTGGTCTAGAGGCCACGATGGCACTGGGAATTCCAGCAGCCGATGCTCCGAGAGGAAGACTAGGCACCGAAGCACCCAATCCCAAAGTATTCCCCTCGAGCCCGGCTGAAGAGGTCGCAGTGCCAAACCCTGAACCGGAGGACAGGGTAGGAAGTACAGTCGGAGTCAAGAGGCCTGTAAGGGGTCTCTGCTCCGACCGTATGGCTCCACATTGCTCCACCACCACCGGCTCCAACGGCTCCGAAGAGGTTGGAGGAGGAATCAAATGTGTTGGAGGGGGGATCGGCTCCGAAGCAAACTGTGCTGGAGCCGAGACCATTTTAGTAAACACTGGAGATTGGAATAGCCTCTGTAAAACCCTATCCAGGTCCGAATCTGACAGTCTCGAGGATTTAGAGGAGGTAGACACTCGAGAAGACTTTCCTCTCGGCTCCGAGATAGAAGGGGACCGGCTCCGAAACGGCTCCAATACTATCGGCGCTGACTCCACCACAGTATGGACCACCATCGGCACCGAAGGAGCCTTCTTCGGAGCCGAGGGGGAAGAGTCTGAGCTGCACACTTCCACCGGCTCCGAAGCCATTGGAACCGATGGAGGTGATTCACCTCTCGATACTCCAACTTGCGGCTCCGAAGGCAATGGAGCCGAAGTAGGAGGTATCGAGGCAGACCCTTCGACCCTCGGCCCCGAAGTCAGTGGAGCCGAGGAAGAAGAGGTCAATTTTGTCTTTTTAGTAGTCGGCTCTGACGGACTTGTCGGTGCCGACGATCTTTTCTTTTTGGAAGCAACAGGAGGATTTAAGGCTTCCTCAAAAGAAAGTTTGATAAGCCCTTTCAATATCAACTTGTTCTTGCGTTCTTGAAGAACTCTAGCAGAAAAAGCATGACATACGCTACAAGTCTCTTGCAGATGTTTCGGCCCCAAACAATGGACACAGACTGAATGGCTGTCTGTGATGGACATTTTATAACTGCACCGAGTGCATTTTTTAAAACCTGACTTTTGTTCCTTAGACATAGTACAGGCCCTTCAAAAAATATGAGTTTACCACAATAAGTAAGCACTATAACAGAATTGCGCCAACTGAAAAGCGCGAGACACACTGAAGCGAGTACTTAGGAAAAAAAGTTTACCTCACAAACAAACAGACAAAACAAGTCCAATGGCCCAAAGCCCTCTAATTTAAACGGGCTTGGCCCGAAAAAACAATTAATCACAAAAAGGTAATTAAGGCTAAATAGCACACAAGGGTAGGGCAAAGGCCCTCTAACTTAAACGGGCCTTGCCCGACTGAAAAAATAAAGTACCAGAAGCCACTCAAGCACTCAAATGTAACAAATAGTAAAACTTTTGCCCAATTATGGTATAATAAGGAATAGCTGTTAAAACAGCTGTTTGGTTAATATATGACAAAAAACCCCAAGGTCAAAGACCAATAAAGGTAAAAAGAACCACTTAGCTCCAGCCAAGTCGAGACCACGTCCAGCTTGTAAAGCGGCAAACGAGATCTGGGGAAGCAGGTGTAGTGCATCCTGGGATAGGGAGTAGCCCAGCCAATGAGAGACTTCGTGCTAGTGTATTAGTTGCCGAGTCGGAGCCGATGGATCGGCTCCGAACCCATCTGTCATGAATGTAGGCGAGATAGGATCCCATTACATCCTTGTTATTCCAGTATCTTTTTAAGCTTATACGAGCAATATTTAAAATCTGCCCCTGATTTTGGGCCTTTGGCCATCATGATTTTGGCTTTGTCCAGAATTCTTGTGCTAATGGATTGAGATGTTTGTTGTCAAATACTGAAGGATGATAGTAGTATTGCATAAAGAGGGAAAGTTCTTTGCTTTTTCTTAGGAAGAAGATGAGTGGTGACAAATGCCATCTTTGAAGGTAACAAGTGTAGTTCTCCCACTTAAGCCAAACGTAACTCTTAATATGTCTGAAACATTAGACAGGATAAAATTGAGTTGGTTAAACATGTTTGCTGTCTTAGAAAGTATAATTTAACAAAAAGTGAGTGGAATGTCCCCTGAACACTTAAATGGAATAAATAGAAATTTGTTGTTTTTAAAGCTGACAAATGGGGCAATGTAGTGTTATTTAGCAAATGTGAATACTTGTCAATGCGTGAGCAATATTCTCAATGATCAGCTTGAATATGAGAAAGATTAAATAACTTAATGATTTCACTAACCAGTTGCTGGACTTATTGAACACTGTTACACTTGATTTTCTGGCAGATAAATATATAGCTCTGTTGCATTTTAAACACCTGCAGTCTACAGATTTTGTAAATCCACAAGATTTCATTGAGTTTACTTGGCCACCCAACAGCATCAGTGGTGGAGGGGTTACTTTGGGACAAAACATTAAAAATGTGTATAAAACAGATTAATATGTAGATTAAGATATCTGATTTGCTATAAAGACTACTACTGTTTTAGTTTGGATGTTAAGGATCTATTTTCTACAATACCATACTCCCCTAGAATTAGAGCTGTGGTAAATTATATGGAAAGTGGACCCCTTTTGTCTTTTGTGTTAACTTTGCTATATTTTTGTTTAACATATCAACTGCTCATTTTTGAGGGGGAAATTATTACTCTAGAGAAGGGGGATGGCAGTAAGGGCACATGTTGCACTAGCCTATGCAAACATATTTATGACTGATTTTGACAGAATGCTATTTATTTATATTTATTTCTTTTGTTTACCAGGAAAGTCAAACTGGTCACAAGTCCCATTTTCAGTGCAAGCCTAGGGAAAATGTTCCATTTCACAGAATGAGTAGAAAGCAGTTATATAACATTCACATAATAAATATATATACATACATACATAGAAAAGTAATGATACAACAGTTGATCATAGAAGAATAAATGAACATACATAGGATAGTAATAATATGACAGTTAATCAAAGCATGGCAGTTAAAACAAGAATACAGTAAATTATTAGTTAATATCAAGCTTATAAGACTCTAATTACTTTCAAATGAAATCAGCTGTAATTAGATATTAAGTAGGAGACAGTGAAATAATTATAGGATGAAGATGGTTACAAATTATAAAGGAGTACTGAAAAGGTTCTAGTGGAGAGGGGTAGATGATAGATAGCTAGAGATTGTGAAGAAGTAGCTGTATTATGGCCAGTTGCATAAAAGAGTAGTGACAGTAAGAGTTTGGAGAATATCCAGGAACATCACTTATATAGAGGTGGTAACTGAGTAGATAGGACTTTAGCTGAGTTTTAAATGACTTTAAGGAGTGTTTTGTAGTATTGTTAGTGGGATGGATTTCAGGCTTTAGCAAGGTGGTAGGAAATTAGTGATTTGCCAGCAGAATTGTTGAGTCTGGATACATGTAATAGGTATTTGTCTGATAAACATAGTGGCCTGGAAGGGTTACATACCTGTATGGGGTTAGAGTTGGATGGACAGTTGGTACACAATGTTATGGATTTGTGGAACCTGTGAGTAGCTTAGATAATGTGGGAATTCCAGTCACTGTAATTAACTTAGGGTGGCACAGTGGTGGGTTCTGTGTGGAAGTTTAGTAATGAATTGTGCTATTTTGAAGTAACATTGCTCAAGTTTATTTAGTTAAGTCACTTGGATGTTGTTAAGGATGGATGCAGAATATTTAAGAGTAGGCAAGAGGAGAGAAGAGACCATGTGTTTTCTTACAATGTTTGAGAGGATGGGTTTGGCCCTATAGAGAGGATATAGTTTTTGTTGCAATTTTTTCACCATATTTTGAATGTGCATGTCAGATTTTATGTTCTCATCTATATAGATGCCTAGCAATTTAGTATATGTGACAAGTTCAATTTTTGTTTTATTGAATGAGGTAACTGAGAAGGAGGTTTTGTTAACCACAAGCTGTTTGAGAGTAAACAGAATTAGTTTGGATTTGTTTGTGTTTAGGAATAGCTGCGCTGGTGTCAGACAGGTTTCTATAGAGGAGAAGGACTCCTGGGTAAGTTATTGTAGTTTGTTCATGTTTTTTGTGATACAGATAACCATGGCATCATTTGTATACTGCACTAGGGATGTAGTTTTGCAGGCTTCATGTAGGTCATTGATGAAGATGTTAAAGTGAATGAGTATCAAGATTAATCCTTGTGGTTTATCGACTGGGATGGAGAGGAAGGATGAGATGTCTTTTTGCCACTTGACAGTTTGAGCGCTATTTGGAAGTAGCATGATATAGCAGTGGTGTTGAGCCTTAGGTTATGAAATTTGTGAGGAGAATACAGTGATAGACTGTGTGAAAGACCTTGGATAAATCAAGGAAGAGGACAAACACTGGGTTTTCATAATTCCTATTTGTGTTTACTGTACTGGTGAAACTAAGTAAAGGTGTAGAGGTACCGTGGTTTGGATGGAAACCATGCTGAGATGATGAGGGGAAGTTATTTTGTGTGAGGTAATATAACATTTGTGATTGGGTGCATTTTTCGGTTATTTTTGATAGGGAGAGAGGATGGTAATGGGCCTGTAGTTAGAGAGTTAAGATGAATGCCCTTCTTTGTGGAGGGGAAGAGTGTTATTTTACTCCCCAGAGGGTAAGGAGAGATATGAATCACTGATTGTCTTATTAGAATTGAGATGGGGTAGTCTATTGCTTCTGCAGCCATCTTATTTACAAGGTAGGCTGTCAGGCTTTTAATTTAAGTAACAGTTTTTTATGTAAGTAGTGGGGACTGGTTAGGAAGAGATGTTATGTAGAGGAATGGCAGCTGGTGCTGTTGTCTGGTTGTTGGTATTACAGGAATTTTAAAGAAGTGATGAGACCGACTGAATGAAATCAGAGCTGAAAGCATCAACACAGTTGACAGAGTTCCTTTTAGTGTTAAGTGTAGGAGATGGCTGAGTGGTGCACCAGGATTGAGCAGCTGGTTTATAGAGGACCAGAATGTTTTAGAAGTTTTACAGGTTTTTATGTTGCAGGTCAGTACAGTATCTTTTTTATCTAACTTAATTTGAGTTTTAGTTTGGTTTCTGAGTTCGCTGAATATCTGGAGATTTGTTAGTATTTTGTTGAATACCCATGTATCCCAAGCTCTCTCAAAGTCCCATAAGGTGTTTTGTATTTCTTAAAGAATCAAGTGTAGGTCTGACCCTACCTCTCTTTTTCCAAGTGGAGTAAGTTCATTTAGGATGCTCTAGAAAGTAGAATTAAAAAGAGCTACTGGGTTTTCTAGTGAAATGTATTTTTGAGCATTCCAGATACATAGCTTTAGATAGGGCATAACAGGAGCTTTGTTAAAAAGTGTGAAGTTATGTGCTATGCTGAAATGTGACTGCTGTTCAATATTACTTTCTTTCTTATTTCATAGGTAGTGAGATGATCACTTACGGTATCTGGAAGGGTACCTGAGGTAACGATTTTATCAGGCATAGAGGTAAGAATCCAGTCAAACTAATGTTCCATTAGTATTTCCTTTTAAACAAGAAGCATCTTTGTTAAATTATCATATATGACACAGGCAATCATACTTTTATATAAATGAAAACAAACCATACTGACATAATTTTAACTGCAAACATTATATATCATAAATTATATTTATGTAATTTTAGTTGCAAAATTATACATCACTTGTAATCTATCCAATCATTGCCAGTCAAACATTACATGGCTCATTCAAATCCTGCCTTCTTTTAAACCTTTTTCCACCTCTGCATGTAATGTTCCCACAATTCCCATTGTTTTGTGAAGAATTGTTGAATATTCAGCAATTCATTTTGTGCAATTTGACACTAGATTTTTTGCAATTAAGAAATTTTCTGGAGATCCTAGCTGGAGGAGCAGCAGCTGTCAGCAGCAGAGGTAGATACATGCATCTCAAAAGGGGGAAGCACACAGGTGCACTTGTTAGGCTGAGACAGAGAAGTTTTCGAATGGTACTCCCAAGTTTATATCTGGAAACCTCCGCTTTCTATGCAATAAGATGGATGAACTGTTACTTCTCAATGAAACTCACAAGGAGTTTTCACTTTCTTCTGTACTGTGTTTCATGGAAACCTGGCTAAATGAATCCATTCCGGACTCTGCATTACATCTGCCAAGCTTTCACTTTACAGAGTGGACAGAGTATTGGAGACATAAGGGAAGAGTAAATGAGGTGGAACCTGCTTTTATATCAATGAAGGTTGGTGTAATGATGTCACAGTGTCAAGTAAAATATGCTGCCCCAACTTAGAAATGATTTGTGTTAGTTGTAGACCTTTTATTCACCTCGGGAGTTCTCTTCATTTATTCTGGTTAGTGTTTACATTCCACCTCAAGCCTGTGTGAGGACAGCGCTACAAAAACTGTCTGATCAGATGATGTGCTTAGAGCAGAATTATCCAAACTCCCTTCTGATTATTCTGGGGGATTTTAATAAGGCAAATCTCAGCCATGAACTCCCTAAATTTACACAGCATATAAAGTGTCATACCAGAGACAGGAACACACTGGATCATTGATATACAGTGTTAAAACATGCTTATTGTGCTGTCCCCCATGCAGCTTTGGGCTTTTCTGACAACTGTCTGATTCATTTGCTTCCTGGTCTATAAGAGCAAGCTAATATCTGTTAAACCTGTGATCAATACAGAAGGGGGATCATGCTTTGATTGTACGGTTTGTAGTGTCTTTGAAGATTCTGCTGCTAACTTGCATGAACTGGCAGACACAATAACATCTTATATTAGCTTCTGTGAAGATATGCGTCTCTCCACTAAGACCTGGTTAAAATTTAACAACTGGAAACCCTGGTTTACTGCTAACTTAAAGCAGCTTTGTCAAGCCAAGGAAGATGCCTATAGAAGTGGAGATAGAGCACTTTATAGACAGGCAAGGAACACACTGACAAAAGAAAAGAAATCAAAGTGGCTAAAAAGAAGTATTCTGAAAAGCTGAAAAAAAAATCCAGTTTTTAGACAATGATCCTTGCAGAAGTGTGGAAAGGTTTACCAAACATTACAAACTACAGGAAACCATCCCACTACACTGCAGCTAATTACCAGTTAGCTGATGACGTGAATGCTTTTTACTGCAGGTTTGATAAGTCTGAGGCTACAAATGACACTGTCACCAGCACTGTCAGTGTTCAGATTTACATGACTCTCTCTTCCACACATTCTCACATTCAACCTGCATTCATTATGTTTGAAGAGGATGCATGTCTTTTTTTTTTTTTTTTTTTTTTAAAAGACAGCAAATTAAGAAAGCAGCTGGTCCAGATGGGGTTTCACCCCCTGTTTAAAAGCCTGTGCTGATCAACTGGCTTCTGTTTTTACTCGGATTTTTAATAAATCATTAGAGCTGTGTGAAGTTCCCTTATGTTTCAAACAAGCCACAATCAATCCAGTGCCTAAAAAATCCAGTATAACAGGACTGAATGACTACAGGCCTGTTGCTTTGACATCGATGGTCATGAAAACTTTTGAGAGGCTGGTGTTAGCTCACTTGAAGGATACTACAGCTCCCTCATTGTAGCACCTTCAGTTTGTTTATCAAGAGAACCGGTCAGTGGATGATGTAGTTAATATGGGCCTGCACTATATCTTGCAACATCTTGACAACCCAGGGACATATGCAAGGATTCTGTTTGTGGACTTCAGCTCTGCATTTAATACAATAAGTCCGGAACTTCTTCACTTGAAACTCTCCCAGCTTTCCTTTCTTGTTTCCACCTGTCAATGGATCACCAATTTTCTAACCAATAGGAAACATCTGATGAAACTGGGGAAATTTACATCTAGCTATTGCATGATCAATACAGGGGTGAGATGTGTGCTCTCCCCATGCTACTCTCCTTCTACACTGCACCTCTAAGGACCCTTCTGTCAAACTTATTAAATACACAGATGATACAACTATAATGGGGCTCATCAAGATTGGTAATGAAACTGCATACAGACAGGAGGCTGAGCAGCTGGTCCTTTGGTATAGTCAGACTAATCTGGAGCTGAAAACTCTTTTTCAGTGGAGATGATAGTGGACTTTAGGAGTGGTACTATAATATTATCCTCCATCTTTATATTTAATACTGTTGTATCAGTTGTGAAATCCTTCAAGTTTTTGGGATCTATAATACCCCGAAACTTGAAGTGGGAGACCAATGTAGGGTCCATCATAAAAAAGGCACAACAGCAAATGTAATTTCTGCGACAGCTGAGGAAGTTCAGCCTCCCACAGAAACTGTTGATTCAATTCTATGCAGCAGTCACCGAGTCGGTTCTCAGCTCATCCATAGCAGTGTGGTTTGGATCTCTGTCTAATCATGACAAAAATAGTTCACATCAAATAGTCAGGTCTGCCGAAAATATCACTGGTGCTAGTTTGCCCTCCTTACAGGACCTGTACTATTCCAGAGTCATGAAAAGGGCATGGAAAATCATCACCAACCCTTCACATCCAGGCTACCATCTTTTTGAACTATTGCAATCGGCCAGGCATTATAGGATTAATACGGACCAAAACAAGCAGATATAAGAGCTGTGACCGGCTAACATTGACCTGAAATCAGCTGGATCTATAAGTGAATTTAAGTACACTTTTATCTGCTCTTTTGCATATAGTACTGCATTTAATTTATTTATTTGTGTTTTTCACTGAATATTAACTCAACTGAAGTTGTGGTGGTCTCTCTACAGAGTACTTTTTACAATTTTTGTGTAGCCATTGACATGATAGTGGACTTTAGGAATGGTACTACAATATTATGCCCCCTCTTTATATTTAATACTGTCGTATCAGTTGTGAAATCCTTCAAGTTTTTAGGATCTATAATACCAGTAAGGGGCAGTTTCAGCTCATCACTGAAATCCTGTCTTGCCTTATATAAGTGGTGCATTTTGAGTTATCTCTGTTTAATATCAGAGCTTTGGCCGGGTAACATCTACCTGAAATCAGCTGGATGTATAAGTGAATTAAAGTACACTTTTATCTGCTCTTTTGCATATAGTACTGTATTTAATTTATTTGTGTTTTTCACTGAATATTAACTCAACTGAAGTTGTGGCTGTCTCTCTACAGTTATTTCCCCATCCACCCTCCCTGTTCTTGTTTTTGTGTTAATGTTGGTGGCTTTGAAATTGCCCGCCCCTCTTGTAGATTTGTATTTGGATACTCCTTCTGGGCCCATCTCATTTGCTCACTCAACTGAGTGCAGTGAGATCATATTCTGATTTCAGGCATTCCTACTGCATACGAAGAGAGCATTTGGGAAGGACAACCTCTGTAGCCTCTTAATCCTGCTCTGTTCCTTCCCTTTAAAAAAAAAATATATATATATATATATATATATATATATATATATATATATATATATATATATATGTGTGTGTGTGTACTGTTTCTCTGAAGAAGTCCTATACACCGAATAAAGGATGAAAGTGCTAAGGAAACTGCTTTGCCTGTGAGTTTATTTGCATACTCTTCTAGTTTAGTTTTGAAGTTTTGTAGTCATTTGTTGTTTTTTTTTTATTAGTTCGCTTAGTCGGTTTTATTATGATATATATATATATATATATATATATATATATATATATATATATATATATCTTATTCATCTGCTCTTACTGTAACTGTCTTAGTTGCTCTTCTGCGTGCTGTTATCTGTTCAGTCGCTCTTACTCTGCACTTATTACTGCTTGTTAGTAGCCTTCTAATTTATTTGAACTGTATTTGCCGTAGTGTTGCTACACGCTCGGGTGTGCTGGCCTGCACTACAATTTGAATTGTATTTACTGCTGTTTTAGCTGCTTTTCTGTAACAAAAAAAAAAATTTCTAAGCTTCTTTCCTGCCTTTCCTGTAACTAGTCAAGTCCAGATACAGACTTACTGTATGCAGAACTGTTGGTAAGCTTCTGAGCCCCCCCAAGCCTTTTTGAGTTGCAGGGAAGCCTTCCAGCTTATCAGTGGGAGTGGTAAGCACTAGGTAGCCTATCTACCACGGGAAGAGTGGGTTTTGGCCCTGAAGTTGTAGTTCATTGGCCGTTTGGGCAGTTTTTCCATCTCTTTCTACTTTCTGGTTAAAAGCCCATTTTGCGTTTGGTCCCCGCCTTTCCTATAACTAGTGTAATCCAGGTACAGATTTGCTGTATCCAGGACTGTTGGAAAGCTTCTGAGCCCCCCAAGCTCTTCTGTGTTGGACAGAAGCCTTCTAGCTCATCAGTGGAAGTGGTAAGCACTAGGTAACCTGTCTACCACAGGAGGGGTGGTTTCTGGCCCAGAAATTACAGTTTATTGGCTGTTTGGGAAGCTTTTCCATCTCTTTCAACCTTCTGATTTAAAAGTCTATGTTTGGGCTTGTTTCCTGCCTTTCCTGTTACTAGTCTAGTCCAGGTACAGATTTGCTGTATCCAGGACTCTTTGTAAGCTTCTGAGCCCCCCCCCCATGCCTTTCCGTGTTGGAGGGAAGCCTTCTAGCTTATAAGTGGGAGTGGTAAGCATCAGGTAGCCTATCTACCACAAGAGGAGTGGTCCCTGGCCCGCAAACTGTAGCTACTGGCTGTTTGAACAGTCTTTTTCCATCTCTTTCAACTTTCTGGTTTGAAAGCCGCACTTGTGCCTGTTTCCCACCTTTCCTATAACTAGCCTAGTCCGGTTACAGAGTTGCTGTATCCAGGATTGTTCGTAAGCTTCTGAGCCCCCAAGCCTTTCTGTGTTGGAACAAAGCCTTCTAGCTTATCAGTGGGAGTGGTAAGCACTAGGTAGCCTATCTACCACAACAGAAGTGGTTCATGGCCCAGAAATTGTAGCTATTGGCCGTTTGAGCAGTTTTTTTTCCATCTCTTTCAATGTTCTGGTTTAAAAGCCGCACTTGCACTTGTTTCCCACCTTTCCTGTAACTAGCCTAGTCCAGATACAGAGTTACTGTATCCAGGACTGTTGGTAAGCTTCTGAGCCCCTCAAGCCTTTCTGTGTTGGAAGAAAGCCTTCTAGCTTATCAGTGGGAGTGGTAAGCACTAGGTAGCCTGTCTACCACAAGAGGAGAGGTTCTTGGCCCAGAAATTGTAGTTTATTGACCATTTGGACAGTTTGTCCACCTCTTTCAACTTTCTGGTTTAAAAGACCACATCTACGCTTGTTTCCCATCTTTTCTGTAACTAAACTACTGGGTAGCACTAGAAAGCCTTAAACTGATACAAGCCTTCTAGCTTAGGAGAGAGACTTTGGAGTGATTACATATCCGTTTTCTGTACTTTCTTTCTGTACTTAACTGTTTTCTGTCTAAACGCAGATTTTCCAGCATTTATTGTGATTTAAAAGCTTGTTTTTTTCACATATTGTACTTATCTGACTGTTTGCACTTTTAAAAAGTTGTTTTTTGTTTAAATAATTTGTTTAACTGTTGTAGGCTATACACTAAAGTGTGATAGCATTTTCTGATCTTTTGTAGTCGTTTAAAGCTGTTTTAAGTGTATTTTTTACTGTTTTTACCTATCTAAAATAAATAAATAAATAAATGTCCTTGTTTCCTGCCTTTCTAAGCTAGTATAGTCCAGTTTTCAGGCTAGAGCTGAATTCAGGGCTGTGATACTAGTTTCTGAGTTGCCCATACCTTACTTGGATAGAAGGAAGTTTCTCTGTTCACCTGTGAGAGAGGGGAGCTTTGAGCAACCTATCTGTCCCTGGAGGAGTGGTTCCAGCCCAGAAATTAGTAGTTTATTGGCCATTTTGGGCTAATTTCTATCTCTTTCATTTCCCTACTAAAAAAAAAAAATTGCATTTGCACGGTTTTGCACACTGGGCAGTGCCAGTTAGCTATGGTTAAATTATTCCCGGCTCCACTAAGTCTCCTCTTCAGTTTTTCCCTTGAAACTAGTCAAACTCTCAGCCTAAGCACTCAAAAAGCATCTTACAGCCCAGCACTTGCTCAGACCTAATAGCAAGCACTAATATACCCTGACGCTGATTGTCCAGCAGGGCAAGGCTCTTTATTCACCCCTCACCAACCAAGTGACTAAGCAGCACACCCTACTATTCAGGCATGACCAAAGGGCAACTTCAGGCACACTCTCCAGTCCAGCTGGTGAATCTGGGTATCCTGAGGCAATGTTACAACTGCCTCATGTACACAGACAACCCTCTCCTCCTACCACAAAACACTAACATATGTAAGAGATGCAATTATACAGCCAAACTGGAAGCTAAGCTGTCTCCACCCAAGACTAGAACAGACAGCCAAGAGGAGAAGGTTAACACTTGCACCACAACTCCAGCCGCACACAGACCTACTAAAGCAGCACTAGCAAAGAAATACATATAAATACACAAAATCATACTCAGAGGCTCTAAATAAAAACCTGCAAAAGCATCAGAGACCGCCAAAGCAGACACCCAAACAACCTGCACTTCCCGTCACAAACCAGACAACACATAAAACACAAAATCAGTGTGCCGCACAATCACAGCCCTTAAGGCGAAATAACATACCTAACACACTAGTAATAGGTGACTCTATAGTCAGGCACACTGACGTCCCACTTACTAGGCTGGACAAGCAGAAGGTTACTGTTAGCTGCCTGTCAGGATCCAGAATCCGCCACATAACACAAGCACTCAGGTCACTCCAGAACTAGTACAAATATGACTCTGTCATTGTTCATGTTGGTGTGAATAACCAGAGACATACCTCCCTGGACTACATGAAAAGAGACATGGAAGAGCTCTTTGATCAGGTAGCCCAGGCTGGTATGACCCTGACCCTGAGTAGCATCCTGCCCTCACCAAGAATGATACCTCAGTATAAAGAAAAAAATATCAATTTCAACAAGTGGCTAAGCTTCTGGTGTCATTCAAAGGGGATCTAGTGTCTGTCAGCCTGGGACGACATGCTCGACAAGCCGCATTGCTTCGCAAGAGATGGCTTGCCCCTGTCACCCCTAGGTTTTCAAATACTGGCCAAGGCTCTTGCTGCCCCCATAGTGCCTTTTTTAGGCAAGGCTCAAAAGTCACACCCACCTCCGTAAACAGCACAATTAACAAAAAACTGAGGGTTATGCTACTCAACGCCAGGAGTTTAAATCTCAAAATGCACACGCTCAAAGCACTCCTCAGTATGGAGAACATTGACACCCATGCAGTAACTGAAACCTGGTTCAAGGCTCCAGAAAGCACCCCAGCACTACCGGGCTGCAACTCATACCACACGTTTCGGCCACAGAACATGGACTGAAACACAAAAGGAGGGGGTGTATCCATATTCATCAAGGATATCTACACCTCCAGGTTAGTGGCGCAGCATGATACCTCTGAGTTCATCCATGTACAACTAACATCGGGCAAATCTGCAATGCAAATTGTGGCCTGCTACAGATTACCCTCCATGACCCAGGACCACCACTCCACCTTTCTGGAGACACTGGAAAACATGAAGGTCCTACCAAACACCCTGATATTGGGCGATATCAATTACCCTACCATTCACTGGGAAAACTACTCGAGTACAAATTCCCAGGCCCAGCACTTCCTGGAATTCATCAACTCAAATGTACCTGGATCAGCTGGTAAACTCCCCTACCAGAGGTGAAAACATATTGGACCTGGTCATTACCAACATTGGTGACAGGTGTTCCACACCGGAGGTCAACCCGTCACTGGTTAGATCAGACCATAAACTAATCGCTCTGGATGTCCACACCCAACCACCATCCCCAATTATGGAAACCACAGTAAAAAACTTTTCTAAAGCAAACTTCACCTTACTTAAGACAGAAGTGGTAAGTTTCACAGCCCCCATGCTAAAGGATAACGCTGCCTAAGATGCAAAACCTTTACAAATGCACTCTATGAGCACCTACAAGGATGCATGTATCGTGCCATCCCTAACAAAACCAAGACTCATTCCTCTAAGAGAAGGAAACCAGTTTGGTGGACCCCTGCAATAAACAGGCTACACAATAGAAGGAGGAAAATAGTTCAGAAAAAAAAAAAACAAATCCCAAGAAGGAAATACACCCCTGATCAGTATCAGTAAGAAACTGAGGTCCCTCATGAAATCATCCAAGGTTAACTTCAAAAGAAAAATAGCCAAGGATTCAAAAGATAACCATAAAGCCTTCTTTAGCTATGTTAAGAATCTAAGTGGCAACTCGCAGATATGCACTGAACTAGTGCAAAATAGCACAAAATATACTAAACCTACTGATATTGCCAACATCCTTGCAGATAGATTCAGTGCAAACGTCACCCCCCTCTCACCTCCAAAAGGGCCCACAACAATAACGGAAAAGTGTAGTGTCCCAAAAATCACAGACACACAGGTGAAAACAGCCCTTTCAAAAGCCAAAAACACAGCGTCAATGGGATCAGATGGTGTCCCAGGCTGTGTCTTGCACGAACTACAGAATGAATTAACCACCTCAGCCTCTCCACAGGCTACATGCCCAAAGAATGGTGCACAGCAATGGTTATTCCTCTCAACAAAGGAGGGGCCACAACTGACCCTGGTAACTATCGCCCCATAAGCCTGACTAGCCTGGTCATGGAACTCATTAACAAAGACACTGGGAACCTCCAAACACTTGACCCGACCCAGTTCGGCTTTGTTAAGGGCAGATCATGCCTACTAAACCTGGTTGACTTCTTCAAGACAGCCAGCAAGGCCATAGATGAGGGAAAAGTGGTTCACACAGCCTACCTTTACCTCACCAAGGCTTTCAACACCATTCCCCACTTGGGTATTACAGAAAAAACTCATCAGCCTGAACATAAACCCCTATGTCACAAGATGGGTTGCCAACTGGCTTACAGACAGAACTCACACGGTAAGAATGGCGGGCTCCAGGTCTGACTCTAAACCAGTCACAAGTGGGTTCCCGCAAGGCTTGGTCCTGGGACCCCCTTCTGTTCGGCATATACTTCTCAGAAGTACAGGCAAACACAGGAGGACTATGGCTAACCAAGTTCACCGATGACTGCAAACTGGGAGCCATAACTGATTCTCTGGCTGACATGGACATCCTCCAAAAGGGCCTTACTGAGACAGACACCTGGTGTCAAAGTCATGGCCTCAAGCTAAATGCCAAAAAATGCATAGTCATCCCGTTTGGGAAAAACAAAACACCCATGAATTACCACATAGGTGGCAGCCCCCTTAATACAGAAGAGGTAATAAGAGATCTGGGGACCCAGGTAGATAGTAATCTCTCATTTGACAATCATATTGCCAAAGTAGTTAGGAAATCCTTCTATGTGGCCCATTTAATTACTAAAGGGTTCGCATCTAGAAATAAAGAGGTTATAGTGCCCCTCTACTTGTCACTCATTAGACCCATCATAGAATACAATGCACCATTTGGGATGTACCTCACAAGACACTTCCAACAGCTGGAAAGACCACAAAAGTACCTCACCAAGAGGATTACTGGTCTCAAACATATGTCCTATGCAGCCCGACTGAAAAAACTCCAGCTATACTCAGTGGCAGGTGATCTCTGCCTGACTTACAAAGCCATGTCCAACTCAGAATTGAAATCCAAGTCACTGTGAGCCACGCGCTCTAGTGAGCTAAACCTCGCCACAACAATAAATAGAACATGCTGGAGGGATAGATTCCTGTCGCAGGGACTCTCCCTGCTTTGGAACAAAATTCCAAATTACATTAGGCAGAGCCCCTCACTAACACTCTTCAAGACAAACCTTGACGAGTGGATGGGTAACAGAAAATACACCCCTGGGATCACTTCATTGGCTCTGCTTGACAGAGGGTCAGTTAATTAATCAATGGGGCGACAAAAGCCGACACACTCTGGCTAGGCTTATAAATGCCCTCATGCAGATAGCCTAGTACCTACCTATGAACCTAAGAACAGTTTTTCCCACAGGCCATCAAATTCATAAATGGTTAACTCAGCTTATTAGGCTGGGGGTATTAATTTCCCCAAGCCTTTGAGAATTCGCAGTATTATTTACATATTGTCAATACTTGTTTCTTTTATAGTTTATTTCAGCATTTCTTGCACTGAGTTGCACTTGGCATCTTGTATTTATATGTATATTTACATTTTTGACTTGTTCTTAATAGTTGCATGTATGCATTTGTCTTGTTCTTAATAGCTGTATCTATGTCATTTATGTAATTCATACTTGGAGAGTCATTGCAACTGGAGTCAAATTCCTTGTATGTGTGCATACTTGGCCAATAGATATGATTCTGATTCTGAACACACTCCTAAAACCTATTAACTTAATATTAACACACAAAACTATGTACATCTTCAAATATTGAAGATTTACCCTGCAGGAGTCAGAGCTTGACGTGGCAGAGTTGAAGATGTTAAGATTTTCACTGGGTGTGACGAGGATGGACAGGATAAGGAATAAGTATATTAGAGGGTCAGCCCAACAAAGCCAGAGAGGCAAGATTACGTTGGTTTGGACATGTGCCGAGGAGGGATGCAAAAGTATATTGGGAAAAAGATGCTAAGGATGAAGCTGCCAGGTAACAGGAAAAGAGGAAGGCCTAAGTTAAGGTTTATGGATGTAGTGAGAGAGGACATGCAGGTGGTTGGTGTGACAGAGCAAGATGCAAAGGACAGGAAGAAATGAAAACAGTTGATCCACTGTGGCGACCCCTAACGGGAGCAGCTGAAAGAAGAAGAAGACCCTTCTAACAGGAACAACTGTTCCTAAATGACAGCCATATAGACAGACTTGGGTTAACCTAGATTATCCAAGCTACGCTATATGGTACAGTTTGTGCTTCTACTAAGCGCTGTCTGGTGTTGTCTTATCTTTACTGCTCTCCCAGATTTTGAAAACACTTGAATGTTTTCAGAAAACATTATCTCCTAGCCATTGAAAGAAAAAAGTTTTCTATTTTTATTGCTCTTCATCAGATTGTCTACATGTAAACATGAGAACCAGATCCAGGGTTGCTTCTACAAGCATTTATTTAATTGCTAGAGGAAAGCTATATCATATTCAATGTTCTTTTCTATTTATTTGCTTTCTCTTAACACTTGTTACTAGATAAGTCAAGAGCCTTGATCCAGTCATTCCCCTATGCAAGAAGGAGAAAAAGCACATACATTTTTCTTATATCATGCTCTTTTGACCAGACTTTTATTCTTTTTTTACATTGCAGTGCCTACATTTCTTAAAACTGAACAAGGAGAAAGTGAAAAGAAGGAAAAAACAGGGGCACCTGTTTACTTTAGTATCTGCAGTACTCTTAAAAATAAACGAGATAATTTTACATTATATCATGCAGATTATATTGTGCTTTATAAAAATACTACTGTTAAGACAAAATTTGTTTTACTTACAGTTAACTCCCTCCTCTTCCCCTTTCCTAAGTGTTCTTCCAAACATTAATGACATAAAGTAGGGCTTATGCTTTAAAGTCCCCTACAAGTTTAACAAAGTCAAAAAAAGTCCAACATTTCCAGGTTTTCTTGTTCTGCCATGTTTCACAAATGTACACTAAGAAAATTATATGAAGCCACAAAACACTGGACTGAAGAACGAAGTGAAAATAGACACAAAACTGTAGTAAAATAGAATAATGTAATCCACATAAAGCGCTTTTCATCACAGTAAATGCTGTGACTTCTTCAGATGAATCATACATAATAACCTCCTACCCTTATATATTGAAGCTAAAGCTTCATTAACTCAATTAAACAATTAATCAGTTAATAACTTCTCATCAATCTGACACAATTAAAAACTTAAGACACTTAATCACTATGTGTTCACATTTTCTTCCAAAACACAGTTCCTGCCCCACTAACAACAATAAAATAATTTATTAAAAATGCCTTTTATCCATAGACTTTTTACTAAAATTTTAATATATCATTATGTCCTTATATTTATACTTTATAAATTTGTCTATTGTAAACAGTAACATCAATGTTGTTGTCTTTCGGCTTTTCCCGGTTCGGGGTCGCCACAGCGGAACTCCGGTCCGCAAATGATTGGCAGTAGATTTTCATGAACGCCGAGGTGCCAGTTCGATGTTCAGCCTTCAGTGAAGGCACGCCCATTTACGCATGTCTTTTGAACGCCCACCCAACCGCGGGGAGGACATGCAGACTCCACACAGAGGGCACTCCCCGCACTCCAGCTGAGAATCGAACGGGAGAACCTCTTGCTGTGAGGCAACGATGCTACCGCTGCACCGCCGCGGATCAAGTGCTAATGCAAGTGTGACTTCATTCTTTTAGCCTATCTAAATTATGAGTCCAAGGCATGTACTTTGTAATAAAAATAATAATTAAACTTTTATACTTTAAAACAGTTTAGTAATATCTAATAAGGCTTCTTAATTTCAAAATACATGAAATAGAACATATTTCATTCTGTCCTGGGTACTGACTCGCACTTGTTTCTAACTGCCATATTAACTCAAGACGTTCCAACTTTAAGGGGTCTGGTCCTCCTGCTTTATCAGGTATAATCTGATCCATTTCCCCAAATAAAAATGTATGTTCTTTCTGTTCAGAAATATGTTTGGCTAAGGCATTGTCCCCACTTAGTATACCAATGTGATACAGATGTTCGTATATTCATTCCCGCAGTCTACGGTCAGTTTTCCCTACATTTGACATTTGGCCAGGTATACTACTGCTTTAGACTGACAATTTAATCTGTATTTGGTAGTATATTTCCTATCCCTTACTTTAAATATCTGACTCACATCCATGTGTTTGCAATACCTACACATACCACATCTGTACATTCCACACCTACTTGTGATGACTGTTTGGTTCCTTTCGACTACATTTTTCAAGTCGGCCCCTCTTTTGTAAATCATCCTAGGTGTACCTTCAACCTTCTTTCTAATAGAAGTCTCTAATAGTATTAACTCCCAGTTCTTCCTTATAATGTTGCAGAGGTCTACTGCATCTCAACTGAATTTAAATAATAAAGTTACCCATATTCTGTAGATCATTAGTATTAGACAATGTCTCAAAAGAATGTGGACATGCAATATTATTGTTACAGTGTTCCTGACTCAAAATGGGCTTGTAGATACCACTACTACGTTTCTGGGTGACTTCCAATATAAGTGTGTTAATCGATGTCAGATAGCCTCTTCTGGTGAACATCTCCTTAAGGCTGTTACATTCAGTTTAAAAATCTATATCTAATGAGACCATCCTGGCTGCCCTGACCAACTGTCCTTTCACAAGTGACTTTCTGGTGAAAGGGGTGGCAACTTGAAAAATAAGTTTCTTTTCTGTATATCCATGCAGTGTAACATTCACAGATCGTATATTTTGATACCTGTACATCCAAGTACGCTATAGTGTCTATACTAAACTGTGATGTGAAACACAAAAAGTCAGTAGTTTCATTAAGGTAATTGACTATTGCATTAGCTGTTTCCATGCCACCCTTTATCACCATGAAAATGTCGTCAAAAATCGGGTGTAATAGTACACCTTTTCTTGAACCCAGTTGTTCTGAAAAATTTATTCGTGTACCCAGTCCGCCATCACCAAATTGGCGAAACTGGAGCCACATGGAGAGCTCGTGGCTATTCCTGTTAATTACAGGAATATTCTACCTTCAAATAACACACAGTTGTTAGAAAAAAATCATGTCTAGTAACTCTACAATTAGGCTAATTTCATTGTTAGATGCCCCTTTTGTTCTCATAATGTGGCTGACCATTTCTACCCCTTCAAGGTGTGGGATAGAGGTATACAGATCTTTGAAATCTACTGTTAGGAAGTTAAACCTGATGTCAAATTGTAAGTTGTCTAAATTATGTAAGAAGGACCACGAATCTTTGCAAATTTACTTCTCACTAATTACATACTTTTTTAGTAAAGTGTCTACGTATTTGTAAGTTGTAAGTCGAATTGTAAGTTGTCTAAATTATGTAAGAAGGACCACGAATCTTTGCAAATTTGCTTCTCACTAATTACATACTTTAGTATAGTGTCTACATATTTGGCACACGTATAGGTGATATTATTTCTGGCGTCTACTAATGGTCGCATAGGAAGATTTCCTATATCTTTGTGTACTTTCCGGACACCAAAAATACTGGATATTCTGGGTGCTGGCATAGACAGATAATTAAATAAATTTATGTCTATTCTGGCTTCAATGAACAATTCATAAATAAATGATTTTATACGACTATATGCTATATTCAGTTCGTTCCTTGTCACTTCTTTATATGAGTCTGTATTAAGTAACTCAAACATTTTAATTGCAAAGTCACTTATGTTCAATAATACCAGTCCACTTCCCTTATCAGGTTTCATTACTCTCATGGGTGCCATTTGTAAGTCATCCAACAATTGATTCTCCATTTCGGTGATGTTCTGTTCGTGTTTCTTGTGGAGTAAGTTGTTGTCAAGTTTATTCCTAAACTCCAACTCACAAATTTGTTAGAAAAGTTCTAGTGTTGGGTGTAGAGGTGGATTGAATGTACTGGGAATATAATACTTGTCATTTCTATTTACATTTTCCCCCATAATGACATTCAGATTTGGTTTACAAACAAACAATTTAAGGTCTATAAGAGAAGAGGCCAAACTTGCTCTATGATCTGGCACGAATGTAAAGCCTTTTG
The DNA here is from genome assembly GCF_019279795.1 of Protopterus annectens. Classification (NCBI taxonomy): domain Eukaryota; kingdom Metazoa; phylum Chordata; order Ceratodontiformes; family Protopteridae; genus Protopterus; species Protopterus annectens. The sequence goes on from NC_056725.1 coordinate 467,776,297, forward strand.
CAAACAACTCAACCAGTGCCTCCAATAAAGAGACCAGAATAGTTATAAACAGTAAAGTCATTCTCTTTGTTAAAAGTCAATTTACAAGTATAAGTACCTGTATAGGTGTTTATTTCCTTGTTTTGTTCCCCTTCTTTTTCTTCCTCTGAGTTGAGTAATTCGTTTCCTGTTGTGGTTTGTGATTCAAAGATCAATTTTGAAAGTTTTCTCCTTGGTCGTTGTTAAAGCTGTTGTCATTAAAGTTATTGGTCATGTTGTTGTTTGTTTTTTGATATGAGATCCTCTCACTCCTACGAGGTGCATCTTGTACTTCGACTAACTCGCCATTAGATTCCAAGTGTATGTCCCTTGTTTCACTGTTCAAGGAAGACCCGCCTCCTTTAGCCTTTTGGCCATTAGGATTCCACGCTTGTGACGTAGGGGGTTTGGGATATGCTGAACCGTTACTGTATGCATTCCGATCTCTGTTAAGTTTTTTATTTTCGTGACTTTCAATTTACTAATATATTGCTCAATACTTGTAAATGTCCTAGTATAATCGTATTGATACCTTTGAAAGTCAGTATTTAATTTGATTGCTGTGTCCAGTTCCATAGTTTCTTCCATTAATCTATCTATCATTGTTTGGTAGTGTTTACACATACACTGCAATAACTCAATACCTTGTTTGTTGAAGAGCTCAATGAGTTCTTGATGAAATACTGATCCCTCCTCCAATCCGGTGGGGTACTGCCACCTTCTCAGCCCCTTAGGAACAATATTTTCACTGCTACATTGGCAAAAATAACTGATTTCCAGTTGTAATTTCTTGTACTTCAGCAAGTTAGAGTCTAGTTTCTGCAAATTAGAAACTATATTATTCAGTCCTCCAGCCAGTAACTCCTGTTAATTTGTCTCCGAAAACAAGTTAAGAGGTTCACTTAACCAAATGCGTGCATCTGGAGTTCCAATAAGCCCCGAGGAAACATTTCTCCCTGCTGAACTGTTGTTGGCATAGTTTACAGTAAGTACATAGTTCCCACTAGACTCTTGTGATGGTCCAACGTTGCTAGTGGGAGAGGTGCATTGGTTATGGCTACAAGTGTTAGATATCAGTTTGTCCATGTCTGTATTAGTTGTAGTTTCTTCGGTAGAGGCAAGACTCGGGCAGGGGTTAGATAAATGGTTTACCTTGTCCATTAAATCCTCAATGCGTTGTGTTAGAAGTCCAATTAGTATAGTCAGGTTACCAATTCCATTGTCCTGCGAAAGCTGAGTGTCAACAATTTCAACTCCTTCTGCGTCCATGTGAATCAACACAACCACAAGTAAACTAAGAAAATAAGACTACGAAGCCACAAAATACTGGACTGAAGAACAAAGTGAGTGTCAACAATTTCAACTCCTTCTGCGTCCATGTGAATCAACACAACCACAAGTAAACTAAGAAAATAAGACTACGAAGCCACAAAATACTGGACTGAAGAACAAAGTGAAAATCGACACAAAACTGTAGTAAAATAGAATAGTTTAATCCACATAAAGCGTTTTTCGTCACAGTAAATGCTGTGACTTCTTCAGATGAATCAAACACAATAACCTCCTACCCTTATATAGTGAAGCTAAAGCTTCATTAACTCAATTAAATAATTAATCAGTTAATAACTTCTCATCAGTTTGAAGCAATTAAAAACTTAAGACACTTAATAACTATGTGTTTATATTTTCTTCCAAAACACAGTTCCTACCCCACTAACAACAATGAAAATAATTTATTAAAAATGCCTTTTATCCATAAACTTTTTACTAAAATTTTAATATATTATATCCTTATATTTACACTTTATAAATTTGTCTTTCTATTGTAAACATATATATATATATATATATATATATATATATATATATATATATATATATATACACACACACACATATATATATATATATATATATATATATATATATATATATATATATATATATATGGTCTATGTTAAATGTTCGAACATCCAAAATGTCGAACATTACATGGTCGAGACCAAATGTTCGACATTTGGATGTTCGAACATAAAAAAAAAAAAAAAGAAAACACAGCAAAAAACACTTTAACAGTAGGGGCAAGCCCCTGCACCCCCACTCCCCATACTTAAATATACCAACTCCGAGACCGCACTTCAGTGCAGAAAAGGGAAATTCTCCCTATCTGCACTGTACGGTGCCATTGAAAGTCTATCTTCGAGCACTCAAAATTTCGAACATTTGGTCTCAACCATGTAACATTCGAAATTTTATATAATATCCATATTGATATAGCGATATAGTTATATAGATACAGATATATCTCATAGGTTCACAGGATGTTACAAGGCTAGTGGCCCTACAGCCTTTACAAGACTAGCTATGTTAATCCCAAGTATCCCCATTTGTTCTTTTTTTGGGAAGTTTGCTGAACGAATTTATGAACAGAGCGGATCTGTGATGAACACCATATATCCCTGAGGGACATGGGTGCCACCCAGGGGCGAATTTGCGATCTCTCGTCCAATTATCTAGGTTGCATTTGAATAGCGTCAATGAGGAGCTCTGTTTTACGTGAATAGAGAGTCTCTGGGAGACGTATCTGTCTCTCCAGCATGATCTGTTAATGTCACAAGCTAGGTTGAGATTCCTAGAGCGTGTGACTCTTGAGCCATTTGATTTGCAGATGTGCAGCATTTCCATTAGGGCACGGATGGAGACTGCCCCACAGGCCAGGCACACATCACATCTCAGCAGCCTATAAGATACAGAATAAGATGTCAGGGCTTTCAGCCTGTCCACATAGGTCATGGCTTGGAGTCCCTGTATTTTCTTAGTGGGAAACCTGTGTGGTCTCTCCAGCTGCTGCAGGTGTCTGGTGAAGGTCATGCAAAAGGGTGTGTTATACTCTATTAGTGGTCTGATGAGGGACAAGTACAGTGGAATTATAACGTTCCTTGACCTGGATGCTATACCCTTGCTTATGAGATGCGCTATGTAGAAGTCTTTCCTTACCACTGTGCAAACTTGGTGGTCAAAGTTCAGATTGCTATCAACCTAATTTCCCACGTCTCGCACCGCTGGGTTGGAACTTGGGGGGGGGGGTTGCTGTCAATATTGTAATTTGCAGGGAATTCCATGTTGCCAAAAGCGGTAATAATGCATTTTTTTGCAATTAGTTTTAGACCATAGCTTTGGCACCAATCACTTGTTCATGTTAGTCCTTCTTGTAACATGTTGACATAGTTGAGGGACTCAATGACTGCTCCCAGTTCACAATCATCAGTGAACTTGGTGAGCCATAAGCGGTCTACTTTGGCCTGGACTTCTAAGAAATAGATGCCAAACGGTAAGGAGTCCAGCATAGACCCCTGTGGTACTCCACTGATGATGGGTCTACAGGTGGAGGTGGAGTCACTAATTTTGACAAGAGTGTGTTCTATTTGTGAGCTGACTGGCTACCCATCTAGTAACGTAAGGGTTAATCCCAATTTGGGAGAGTTTTTCAAAAATGCCAGAGTGAGAAATTGTGTTGAAAGCCTTGGCAAGGTTGAGCAAGGCTATGTGCATTGTCTTACCTTCCTCCATGGCTTTGGTGCCATTCTCAAAGAAGTCTACCAGGTTTAATAAGCATGATCTACCTTTAAACCAAAGTGGGTTGGGTCCAGCATTTGGAAGTCACCTATGTCCTTGTTGATAAGGTCCATGATAATTCTTTCCATGACCTTGCAGATGAGGCTGGTTATACTTATGGGTCTGTAGTTTTCAAGGTCAGTTGATGGCTCCTCTTTGTGCAGGGGGATTACTGTTGCTGTTCTCCATTCTGCAGGAACATAGCCAGTTCTCAAGCTATGATTAAAGACAATGCCAAGTAGGTCCACTAGGTCTTGTTTTAGATTGTTTAGTAAACAACCTGGGATATTAGCTGGTCCCATCAAGACTGTGTTTTTGGCCTTGGTGAGAAATGAGATGAGCTATTTTCTAGAGATACTAGCAGAGGATGGGTGTCAGGTATGCTTTGGGATATCACAGGTGGGGATGGGGGTGACTTTGCACTGAATATGTCAGCTAGCAGATTGACGATATCTTCTGGTGTAGTATAAGTGATCCCATCTACAACCAGTTCAGCACAAAGCTGGGTATTCCCTTTTAGACTTCGGACATAGTTAAAGAATGCCTTCTGATTATGCTTAGCTACAGATGTGATTTTAGTTTCATAATTTTCTTTAGAAGACTTAACAAAATTTCTGATTTTCTTGTTTAGGCTTAGGAGGGAACTCTTCCTCTGCAGAGTGATATCCCTCTTGCTTTTGGACAACAGTTTCTTCCTCTTGTTATATAATCTGTTTATACTTGAAATCCAGCATAGTGGTTTGTTTTTATAGGAAGACCTGGTTTTGATCCGGTCAGGTACAGCAGAGTTTATGCAGTCACTTAAGTGTTTGTACAGGTTATTTGCGTACACTTCTACATAATTATCAGTGACGTCAGTGATTGCTGGTGGTGTGAAACTTTTTATACCATCGCTTATTAGGATGTAGTTAGCTTTGGTGAAGTTTTTTTATAATTTTTGTTCCTGTGGAGGGTGTCAGTTCCAGTAGTTACGTCAAACAAGACTGATTTGTGGTCTGACCTAATCAGGGAGAGCATCACGCATGGGGAAGTACAGTGACCCCACCCCATGTTGGTGAGTACTATGTCTACAATACTAGCGCCCCTAGTGGGGGTGCAGTCTATCTGTTCCAGAGCATTTGTGTTAACAAAGTCCAGGAACCTCTAGGCTAACGTGTTTTCGCTCATGTATGTCCCCCAGTCTATGGAAGGATAGTTGAAATCTCCCATGACTAAGGTGTTGGGCTGTATGGTGAGGGATTCCAGTAAATCGAGGTAGGCGGTGTGCTTACTCTGGTTCATGGTGGGGGATCTATAGCTAGCAATGATGTGGTATGGTGCTTTCCGAATAGTTAATTGGACAGGGATTAGTTTGAGAGAGTCATGCTGTTTGACCAGTTTTGAAGTGTATTTGGTTTTAATGCAGATGAATACACCTCCACCTTTGGTTCCTTCATACTAATTTGGAGGTCTGAACATGTGGAAGACATTGTAACCTTGTACAACTGGGGTAGTCTCAGTGACGAACCACATCTCAGTAACTGCACAGACATCAGCATCCTCCAAGGAAGTGCAGTTTCATGTTTAAACTCCGAGCATTAAGCAGCAATACCCTGAGTTTGTCTCTAATAGATTTTCTTACATTGGAAAATGTGTTGTTTTGACATTGCCTAAAAAAGGCACTATGGAGGAGGCAAGGGTCTTTGCCAGTATCCGAAAGCCTACAGGGGATAGGTGCAGACCATCACTAGCAATGTAGTGAGGTCTATCTACCATATCTTCCCAGGCTGACAGATACTGGATCCCCCTGGACTGACACCAGAAGCTGAGCCAATTGTTGAAGTCAATCATTTTTTTGTTTATATTGTGGCATCATCCTGGGCGAGGGTAGGATACTGCTTAGGGCTAGGGACATATCTGTCTGGGACACCTAATCAGAGTTCCATCATGTCTCTCTTCATATAGTCCAGAGAGGTATGTCTCAAGTAATTCACTCCAACATGGACTATGACAGAGTCATAACAGTACTTGTCGAGTGACTTGAGTGCATGCATGATCAAATCCTGGCACCTGATAAGTAGCTGACTGTGACCTTCACCTTGTCCAGTCCGGTGAGGAGGACATCTGTGTGTCTAACTATGGAGTCGCCTATGACCAAGACATTTGATGTGTTTTTCAATAGGGGCTTATTTATTGAGACACAGGTGAGTGTGTGCTGATATGTGTAGTGGTTTCTTTATGCTTAGTGGTGAGTGTGTGTGGTGTGCATTTGGCAGGTCTCTGTTCTTTTGGTAGGCTTTTAGTGAGTACTTCCATGTATGTGGGTTTATGTGTCATTACCTTATTTTGTGTGAAAGGGGAAGCGTGTGTGCTGACAACCTGTTTGATGTCTAGTTTGTTTTTACATGACAGAACTGACTCCAGTTCCACAGTGTATTTGCATCTCCCACACAGGGTGTTAGTTTACTTTAGGAGTAAATGGCGGTCAGTATACATGAAGCAATTGCTACATTGCCTCAAGATGCCCATATCAGTCAAGCTGGCAGGAGAAATGATGGGAAACTGCCCGTTCATTGTGACAAGGTTTTTCGGGTCTATATTACACGGTCAAAAGCTAATAATAGTGAATGGCCACAACTTCGAAAACACCGGAACTTGAAGTTGCAATGTTCTTCTTTCGGCTTTTCCTGGTTAGGGGTCGCCACAGCGGAACTCCAATCTGCTAATGATTGGCAGTAGAGGTGCCAGCTCGACGCCCAACTTTCAAGGAAGGCACGCCCATTTACGCATGTCTTTCGAACGCCACTCGACAGCGGGGAGGACATGCAGACTCCACACAGAAGGTGCTCCAGCCGGGAATCGAATGGGAGAACCTCTTGCTGTGAGGCGACAACGCTACTGCTGCACCACTACACCCCCCGCTAAATATATACATACCAACTCTGAGATCACACTACAGTGAGGAAAGGGCAAATACTCCTATCTACACTGTAGTGCAACCCCACAATAACAATTTCAAGTTCTAGTGTTTTCGAAGTTGTGGTTGTTCGCTATTACTAGCTTTCGACCACGTGATATAGACCCAGATTTTTCTGAATGTGGTATTTGGAAGGAAGTAAGTGGAGAGTTTACTATTAAATGTTCGAAGTGCATGTGTTCGACCAGCATGTGGTCGAAAGGCACTTTTCAAATGGACAGAATGCTGAACCAAAATACATAGATTACACTACAGCAAATAGGTAGTGTACTTCGAGTATCTGAGGTCAGCATTGTGCACGGAGATCGTGGTTCAGTGAGGAACAGGGAATTAGTCCATCTCCTCACTGTAGTGTGATCTTGGAGTTGGTATATTTAATTTGCAGGGGGTGTGGGGTGGTGCAGGGGGCACAACCCCCCCCCTGCAAAAATGTATTTCTTTCGGCTTTTCCTGGTTAGGGGTCACCACAGCAGAACTCTGGTCCGGTCACGACTGGCAGTGGATTTTACAGTGCCGAGTTGCCAGCCCGACACCCAACCCTCAACGAAGGCACGCCCATTCACGCTCGCACCTACCTGCATGCCTTTAACGTCACTCAACCGCGGGGAGGGCATGCAAACTCCACACAGAAGGCGCTCCAGCCGAGAATCGATCGGGAGAACTGTTGACTGTAGAGTGTAACTGTACATTAAGGTGCATAGCATGGGTGACTGACATCACCTCCTGCTATGTCGAATACATCGAACTACGGGATGTTGACATACTTATTTTTTTGCCATGGCTGCTGTTTCAAAGTTCTGAATTCTGCATTTTGGGTGAACGGTCGATGAATGCAGTTTCGGAATTTCAGTAGTAAACCAACTGGACTTAGTCACAAACAGCAAAAATGAAGCAGCAATTCAATTAAATACAGTTAACAAAGGGTAGTGCTGTCTTAAAATATACTTGTTTTTCATTTTTTTTTTTTTTTAGTGGATGCCTTGGATTTCGGTGCAGATGCACTCCAAACCTCTGGCTAAAGTTGCCAAATATTGAGCAGCTATGGTAAACTGAGAGCAAACCCACACAAATGCAAGACTTATATACAGACAAATTTAAACAAACAGTTTTAACTCAACTACCAATGGGAATTCCCCAAACTGAGGCTTTCTCCAACAATCCCCAACTCGGATGGTCCTGTGCTGTACACTTCTGGCACAGAGGTTCAGGGAGGCTATTTTAATGTAAGATGGCTGGTTTAAGAACACAGTGTTACCAAACAGTCTAGATTCAGCAGGTCTGAATCTAGCCTATGCTATATAAGGCAATGAAACACAATTTCTAGATGGGAAGGAGTAAGGGAGAGTCACTTAAAGGTCAAAGTGAGAATGTTTAGTAATATACTAATAGATGACCTGCAGTGGTACCACTCTCTGCATAAACTGGCAGCTCTGTGAACAGTGGGAGACTATGGAGAGAGTTTCCAATAGAGGATTTTAAATTGGGGAGGTTTCCTTATATGCAAGCACGGGGAACCCCATTTGCACAAGATGAAGTGAAAGACACAGGAAGTCCAAAATGATTATGATCATAATGTATATAGAGAATTTACATATATATATATATATATATATATATATATATATATATATATACACACACATATATATATATATCACCTCTGTGCATACATGGTCGTCTTCCCATACCTTCAACAGGTATATGAATCCTACCACCTCCTTCTTTCTGTGCCCTAACCTATGTACAGTGCCACCTATGCAGCAGCCTTTCCTGAAGGCCTCGTAACACAGTGACCTTACACATCCCATGACTGTACAATACAAATTAACATAATATGGAGTAGCTGTGTTTTGTTCTCTTCAGTCACGCTGTCATCATTTGGCGGTTTTGTATATGTATTAACAAAACAGACATTTAAATGTCGCTCTAAATACTGGTTATAACCTATATTTTGCGCAACTGGTATTCGGAAAGGCGGTATAAAGTTCCGTACGATAAAAACACATTATGCACACATGTACGCGTGCAAAGATGCCCTTGTGTGTATATATAAAAAAAGTGACAAAGAGGCAGATACACAGAAATGCAGTTTTATGGTGGGGTTAGCGTCTTTGATGATAAATAACCCAGCATACATTTGACTGTGTGGACAGTGCTGCGAAGTCTTACATCTCAGTTACAGTCAATACATACCTGCTCCACTTTGGATAGCCACTTCGAAAGCAGTACTTTTATGACAAACAAAACACGATGAGACATATTCTAAGCTAGGCAGTTTATACATGAATAACTACATATATACTTCGTGCGTGTATAAAAAATGAGGTACGGACATTGGTGTCAACACGAATCAAGCTAGCATAATCTAAAATTGATGACATAAATCTGATCAACGTGGAAAGAGAAACATATCATTTGTTCTACCTGCTAATAATGCCGGAGTTTGCTCGAAGTTTTCGCTTAAAGACAATTTCCACCCGGTGCGGGAGTTCTAAACGCCTACGAGTACGCAACACTTGAAGGTTTATTTAGGAGCTCTTTGTCCACAAGACGCTTACAATTACCATGGAAACTGGGAGAGTCCATAGTACTAGTCATGGCGGGGGACTTCAAAACAATCAGCGAAACAGGAGTTACAATTACAAATATTACAGGACTTAGAAGAACTAGTAAATGAACCTCATCTATACATTCGTACATACACTAATGTTATCCATGTTTTTTTTCAGTTCACTGTGCAAAGTTATTAGTGCTTGGTATATTTGCTTGCAACTCCCACTCTAATATCGCCCACCCCATTCAACCACTACCTTTCTTTCCACCCCACTAACTACCTTGATTATGGCAAGCTCAGATGCTCCTAAGCCTAGTACTTATTATACAGCAGGAACTTCTTATTGTAACATCTGTTAATGTCTGTTATGTACTTCACAGATAAAGATTCTAGTTGTCTACTGATGTACTATGTTCCTCATCTGTAAATATGTTTAGTAATTAATTGCTATGTTAATCAAATTGTTAATCGCCATGTAATCAAGTGTAACTACTGTCTGTTTATTTCAACTGTGGAGCTTTTCTCCCCGGGCCTCCGCTGAAAATGGACCTACGTCCAGTCGGACACTCCCGGTCAACAAATGTAAATAAATAAATAAATGTATGCGTCTCATGAATGGTTAACGCATATGTCCCTTAATAAACCAGATATATACGTTCAGTTGTCACTATGTGTTCTTCAGATTGCCTACTCATTCATACACGCGCGCGCGCGCACACACACAGCATATTCTTCAATGTCAGTAATAAAAAGTGCTACATTAGTGCGAATGCTTAAAAGTACACATTTTAGGACGCAAAACGGCATAATTACAAGCATATGACCACATTTAAGCTGAACCTAAAAAAATCAAAGGCATGAAGTTCTTGTGCTGAGAATGCACAGGTCCTGGTCATTCATTCCGATTTAAATTAATTTCCATAGCTGTAAAAGTATCACGGCGCAAGGGACTGGAGAAAATATGCTGTCATCAAGTTATGGTTACTACCTGTCCACCCTTAGGCTGTGACAAAGCTAAAATAATGGGGGGATCCCAAAATCAGGGACAAGTTTTAAATATTGCACTTATGGACTTAGAAAGTTGCTACAATAACACGTTTTGTGTTAGCATGCATTTTTTTAAAGTATAAAGTCAAAAACCGAAAGCTGCAGTGGTTGTGCTGCGGTAGCTCAGTTAGAGCGTCTTCTGTGCGGCGACATGCGTGAATGAGCGTTCCTTCGGTGAAGGTTGTGCGTTAGGCCCGGCAAGCCGGCACGTAAAAATCTACTGCCAATCATTAGCGGACCGGAGTTCCGCTGTGGCGACCACTAACCGGGAAAAGCCGAAAGACACAAACAAACAAAGTCAAAACCAAAATATCTATCATTTAGTGATTCCAGTCCTCATTGTTTTGCCAGAAATACATACATTTTACGTGGAGCAGACCCAAAATATGAAGCAATAACCTGGACATTCTACAAAAATCTGGATAGCCGAGTGATATGTTGGGAGACACCCCTCAGATGTATCTGAAAAGAGTTCCTTACTTTGAGTCTTAAGCCGCACTTTCATTGTCAAGAATTTTAACAGATACGCGTGCTACATATTTAATATTAATTCATAAAAAATCATTTTTGAAAGTATGAAGAAAAAGTTATGTAAATAATGTATTGTACTTCATAACTGACTCCCTTAGGAAGTGTCCCACATTTTGCCTATTGAGAGAAGTAGTGTTCTACAATTTGGAGATGGTAGGTCGAGAGCAATGGTTTGAGAAGTTATCCCGGAGTTATATGAAAAATGGCAACTTTCCCAAGTATTCTCTCTGTAAGAACACAGTAGTCGTAATAAATAATAATAAACAATCACGTTTTATCCAAAACACTGTTATGTGATACGAAACAGAACAACTCAAATTCTACAAGCGTGAGCTTTTATTTTTGAAAAAAAAAAACAAAACAAACAACGTAGTGCGACCATTTATACTGCTATAGGTACTCACCCCGCTTCTCCTGTTCCGGAGAATGCTGCTCCCAATCTTATACCAGTTGACGACTATATAGATGCTGGGCATACAGAGGATGTTGACCTTGAGGAAGCCCCACGTGGCCGTCGTCCTAAAGACAAATCTTGGACTAAAGTCACTCGACGTAAAACTGACAGCTCCAAACGTCTAAAAAAGACTATCTCTGGTAATGATCATAGTTGATTTAGCTGTGTACCTTAGTGATGCAATCTTCATGGTCTCTTTAAGAAAGTGATTGTTGGTTTCTGACTGGGTCTATTGGACATTTGCTTATTGGATGTTTATTTTGGTCTCACCTTTACAAGTTAACTTAAATTATATTAATAGATTTCAAGCAGTAAAATGGAAAAAGACAACCTCCACATTTCTAAATACCCCAACCGGAGTTCCCCAAGGCTCCATACTAGGTCCCCTCCTCTTTAACATATTCATAAATAATTTCCGTAACTCTATCCCATTTTCAAACATTATCCAATATGCAGATGACTCAACTATTATCTGCTCGGCCTCATCTATCCCTACACTCCTCAAGCTCACTCAAGACGCTTTTTTAACCACAGAGCAATGGATGAAAAGAAACCACCTAGCACTAAACGCCTCTAAAACCAAATTAATGGTGTTCACCCCCTCTAAAGTCACCTATTTCGATAGTAACACATTCTCTATTACTAGTCAAAACAACACACCTCTGGAACTGGTCTCAGAGACCAAATTACTTGGTGTCCAAATTGATAACCAGCTCAAATTCAACTCCCATATACAACTAAATATCAAAAACCCATCAAAAACTTGGTATGCTCTATCGGCAAAAGCACTACCTTACACCTGCTACTAAAATCACTCTTTCTACTTCCTTTCTTATCCCCTCACTTCTCTATGGAGCACCACTTCTAACTAACATACAGTCCTCTCTGAAAACACAACTCTCCTCTTGCTATAACAAAATTGCCAAGTTCGCTACCAGCCACAAGTCTTCCACCCACCACTGTTCCTCTCCAACAACTACATTGGCTAGAACTACCCAAGCATCTCACCTATACTCAACTAACTCTTGCACACAAGCTAATCTTCAACCCCTCCCTCTGTCCCTCCCTGTCTTCTACCTTTAAAATGCATCTACCCAATAGAGTATTAAGGTCTAACAACCAAAATCTCTTAGAAGTCCACAAACCAACTCGTCCCCCAGGCAAAAATCTTCTATCACATGGTTTAGCACGCCTCTGGAACTCCCTACCTCCATCAATTGCACACCTCCAACCATTTTTCTTTCAAAAAATCCCTTCATTCATATCTAGTATCCCAGTGGGAATGCTCTTGCTTTCACCCCACATAATTAACACTGGTAATTTCCATCTTCCTTTCCTTCCCCTATCTACACCTGCAATATTTCCTTAGAATTCCTCCTATCTCATACACTCTTGTGTTCTGTATCCACTAGAATACACCACACTGTACCCTTTACATGTAAGATTGCTGATATGTAACCGTTCTTCTCATTAAGTACCTTGAAACATTCCTTCTTTGTTTGTACCACCTGTATGCTACATTACTAGTTGTATTATTTGTAAAAGTTTTCAGCTCTAGTTTGTACTAGCTGTATTGTTTCCTCTAATACTATGTAATTGTTTGTTTGAATCTCTTACTCTTGTATAATTATCATGATTAACCGATTGTAACTTTGATTGTTTGGAGCTTTTCTCCCCAGGACTCCATTGAAAACGGGTTCTTCTTGGCCCAATGGACTATCCTGGTAAACCAACAGAAAATAAATAAATAAATAAATAAATAAATTCATGTACTACCATCGTGCTACCACACACAGATGTTTATGTTTCTTTGTTTATTTCCCTTAGACTACAGTGTTTATATAGTGACTATGGCAGGCTATGGGGTCCCATCTGGTTTCATTATTACCTTTGCAATGACAAGCTACCTGTCATGAATATGTTCTTTTCAGAGTCTATTCTGCTATACATTTTATTTGCAATTACAGCTTTGGTTACTAACGTGGGGGATGCGTGATATGATTTAATACTGTATTATAATTCTAGAGGCATTTTATTGAATATCACTAAATGTTTGACTGTCTGTCATGTTATTGATATTTTATGATACGTTGTTATTCTTGTTGTACACGTTGATTTTCTTAATAAAACTGGCGTAATCAGCTAATCAAGGACAAATCCACAGAACGAAGCACTTGGAGCCTCCAATACTACGAAGTACGACTTTATTAAACAGAAACAACAGCAAAGGGCGCTAGTAAAATATAAATATTACTTTGAAAATGTTTCTTTTCTAAAAATCTTTGACTCGAAGGTATTACTATCATGATTTTTTTTTAAAAGGACCTACGTCCAGTCGGAAACTCCCGGTCAACAAATGTAAATAAATAAATAATGATTTTTATAAATAGTCACATCAAATAATTCAACATTTCTTTATTAAAATTATATGTAAATTTACGAGAGCTAGTGGTGTTGTTAATATACTGCAGACATTCAGTCAATTTTTCTTCACCTTCAGTCCAAAAAATGTTATTTGATCATTTTATTGATATTTTATGACACATTGTTATTCTTGTTGTACACGTTGATTTTCTTAATAAAACTGGACTAATTATCTAATCAGGGACAAATCCAGAAATAATCAAGGGCAATCGATGACACTTTTAAAATGTTAGTACTATTAACCTGAGACATTGACAAAATGAAAGAATGTGAATTAATACTACGTCACTAATTGTTGTCATTATTTATTTAGTGTAATTTGTCACCTTTTCTCCAAAAGTCACACGTTTTAGGAGGAATAGGGGCATAGCTAAAATATGAGTAAAAAAAAAAAATCAGGGACAGCCTTGATAGATATGTGTATGGTTTATCCTGTAGATTTTCAAATTTCATGGTAAACGATCCACTTCCTGACTTTGAAAAGGTGGCGACCCTGTATAGGTCAGTATTTTAGATGCACAAAAGTTCAGAATAACCTACTTGCTATAGTATAAATCTAGTACTGCATAAAGACGCACAAAGCAAAACAAGCCCCTAAAGTTACTCGTACTTTCCTACTTAGAGTTGACAGTGAAACGGAAGCGCTTTTGTGCCAGTGTTTTTCCGGATATAGTTAGTTTCTTACCTCTGATTGGACGTTTATCTCGCGGTAGCGCAAGAGGCTTGCGGAGCGCGCTTCTGGTTTAGTCTTGGAAGATGGCAGTGCATTATATTTATTTTCTCATGTGAACGGCTGCACTCCCTTATAGGTTCTTACTTTCGATTTGTCACTGGTTTGCTTTCCAGTCATTTGGATTTGTGACTGAGACAGGAAGCAGCCATGGGGTACCTGAAGCTAATTGAGATCGAGAACTTCAAGTCCTATAAGGGCCGCCAGATCATAGGGCCCTTTAAGAACTTTACTGCAATTATTGGTCCTAATGGTTCAGGTAAGATGGTGATTTATAAGTTTGTTGGGGATGTTGCAATCACATAATTGTTTACTGCTGTCTTGTTTTGCCTTTTTAAGAGTGTTTGTGTTACTGTCATTGATAGAGTTGCCTGCTTTCTGCTTCCTTGTTTCTCTTTTTAAGATAGCATTGTGTTTCGTGTGTGCTGTTTAAGGTGGTGCCCCAGGAGGGTCCTTAAATGTTGGGATGTTCATCTGAACTGCAATTTGCGCACTCTATAGCTGGTATCCAGTGCCAAGTCTCGAAGTTGGATGGTATACGACTTAGTAACGATGTTGAAGGCACACGACTGGCATTTCTAAACTTCAAAGGATAACATTTCAGAATTGGAGGATTCTAGCTTAATTGCAGACTGGGTTGGTGTTGTTTATTTTAGTGTTAACTTGTTTTGTTTTATCTGTTACTATGTTTCTACATCATACTTGTTAAAATTGAACTAAGGAACTGTGTACAGTTTGTGAAAATGCCATTTGGTTGGGTAGCACTGGCATTATTGTGAAGCGTATTTTAAATGGTAGAAGGTGTTTGCATGCAAGGTACGTTTTGGGGATTGGATTCTAAGTGCATCTGTCAAAAGCTTTGCTACCGTTGTGTCTCAAATTGAACTAAGGAACTGTGTGCAGTTTGTGAAAATGCCATTTGGTTGGGTAGCACTGGCATTATTGTGAAGTGTGTTTTTAAATGGTAGAAGGTGTTTGCATGCAAGGTACATTTTTGGGGATTTGATTATAAGTGCATCTCTCATAAGCCTTGCCACCGTGGTGTCATCAGCAGTGTGTCTTGCAATTTCAGTTAACTGCCTCATTTGATAGAAGGTGCAAGAGGTAATAAACGTGAGTGTATGTCCTAGGTTTTATTGAGTTTTTACTAATTGTTTCTCTCCTAGTAACCTGTACACCCATTGCTAATCCGAGTAGTAGTTTTGGATGGTAGGTGGAGACTTCATATTCAAACATATGTAGCAGTATCTTAAATTATGCTTAGGTGCTTACTTGAGTATTGATATGTGATGATCATGAGGATGCAGGTTTAGGCTTCTAAAGAATTTTTTTAGCTTTTGTAATTTAAATATTAATAACCCAGAGCCATTCTTGCATGTTACTCCTCTAATTTTGCGTTACTGTGCATTATGGATAGAAGAGTTTGTGGGTTCCCATCTGTTTGGGCAGATTAGGTTCTAATAGTGTAAGGGAGATACTTATCTCTGTGAGGTGACAGTGACTGTTCTAAATATGTGGTATTCTCTATGACACACTTCACATGTGTTTGTTGCATATAAAAATTGTGTTTTTTGAATAGATGTTTGTGTTCATTACTTGTGGATGTGCAGTATATATGTGCAGATAGTGTCTGTTGAGGCTCTGTATGTGGCGCAGACATCACCCCTTAGTAACGTGTATAATACTGAAAAGCAGAACAAGGCTCTGAGATGATTAGTGTAATTTTGCAGTTTAGGTTCTTTGGTTTGACAGTGTTGTGGTCATTGAAGTTAAGTGTTTGGACAAGTACACAGTGAAGGAGACATACTCTTTGATTGCCCAAATACAGTAGCATGATCACGTCTCTGGACCTAGATGCTGTAGCTTTTTCATTAAGCTGTGCAATGAAAAAGGACTCTTTTTTAACAGTAGTGGATGCATACTGATTGATGGGCAATTTGTTGTCCACATAGGTTCACAGATCCCTTACTACAGTATCATTTTTCGGGGGGGGGGGGTTCTCTGTGATAGTTACTTGGTACGTTGTGCTTGCCAAATGAGACTGCTGTATATTTTTTGGAATTTAGTTTTAGTCCACGGTTATGATACCTGCTATATGTTTGGGAAAGAACTTCTTCTGGAGAGTTCTTGATGGCATCGGGTTTACTATCATCCTTTAACTTGGTCAGCCATAAACCCTTGACATGAGCTTTTACTGAGGAGAAGTAAATGCCAAAGAGGAGTGACCCAAGGATTAAACCGTGGGGATATACCACTAGTGACAGCTCTCTTTAGAGGAGGTAGAGCTGCCTATCCTAAGTTTCTGAGTTCTATTGGTGAGGCAGTTTGCTGTCCAACAAATTACATAGGGATTGACGTTTAACTCGGGGAGTTATCAAAAATTCCTGAGTGTGGGATGTTGGTGAACACCTTACAAGGTTCAGATATACAGTGTGTACATTTCCTTCACCCCCCCTGCATCCATAGCTTAGTAACCTTCTTAAAGAAGTCATGCAGGTTAAGCAGGGAGGATCTGCAATTGACAAAACCAGAATGGGTTACATCAAAAGTTTGTCGGTTACTTATGTCCTTATTAGTTTTATAATTATTCTATCCTTTATCCTTATGGATGATGCTGGTTAGACTTGTGGGTCTGTAATTACCCAGGTCCATTCACTCTCCTTGCACAGATCCTGTCTGGACGCTGGTATTGAATAGTCTGTGTAAGGGGTTTGATAGGTCCGGCTTTAGTCTAGCCAGTAGGCAGCCTGGTATGTTATCCAAACTCTCGGAAGAAGTGTTCATAGCTTTCCAAAGTCCTTTTCCTAATTTTTTTCTTAGGAGATGGGGGGGGGGGCTTTAATGCAGGTATGTAGGATATGGGGGGGCTGTAATGCCGGTATGTAGGGGGTGATGTTAGCCAGTCTGCTAGTGGATACGTTTAGCTCACTGTCCTCTGGGTCTGACTATGTATTATCATTTACTGTTAGCTCTGCATTGTGCTTTGTATTGTTTATGGAGTTTCTAACATAGTTAACAAGCTTTATGGCTATCATTTGCCTGTTTGACTTTTTTTTTTACCCTCCTGTCTAGCTTTGGGTGACTTGGTCACGGACCAAACTTGGCGTTTTTAACATCTTGAGAGCTGTGTCTTTTTATTGCATAATTTATTTCACTGGTATAGGATTTAAAAAGGGCCGTTGAGGTTGGAGAATGAATGCTTACCTGCTTGTTTTGACAGGCAGGTTGACTGCAGTACCACCTCTTTTTGTGTCATGGCTAAGTAAAGCCATAGGAACGTCACTAAGCAATATGTATTGTCAGCCATTCAAGTGCAGGTGTTTCCTCTGAAGAATATTGCAAGTTTCAAAAGGCAAACGCGTCTGTAGCAGATCCATACTATTCATATTTAATGGTAATAAATAAAGGAAAGTAAGTTCAAACTAAAATAAACCGCACCAACAAAATTAGAGCCCCCTGTATTGTTTTCGATAAGCTCCATTATGACATTTCCATGTAAACTGGATACCAAATCCGGACTAGCCAGAAAACCAATAAACACGAACACACTGAAACGGCTCAAACTTTTGGATACCAAAAACGACAATGAAGTGATTGTATTTAGCGCTTTCTTCCACTTTATTTATAACATGGACTTCTTCAGAAAAACGGGAACTCTCCCATGTTCCCGTTTTTATACATTACAGGATGTGATGTCATGTTGATCTCACACGTTTTTATGTTCATACTAATAATCATAATTTAACACTACATTTTAAAATTCTTTCATTATTTTTAAATAAGTCATTAATAATGCACTATAATGTGAAATCATGTTCTTATTGAATATACAAAAATAAACAATTATTTATATAAAAATTATTATTATTACGTCTGTGTGTATGTATACACACAAAAAAATACAGCTATAATCATATTGTTAAAATATGTAATATTCTGAACAATAAAGAGTGTACATAAATATAATTTGATCATAATACAACTTCCACCCTCCCTCAACACACACACACTCCCTCACTTGAACTGACATACACTCGCACTCACACACACATTGGGACAACACAACACACACACGTGTATTATGATCAATTATAGTATGAACATAAAAACGTGTGAGATCAACATGACATCACATCCTGTAATGTATAAAAACGGGAACATGGGAGAGTTCCCGTTTTTCTGAAGAAGTCCATGTTATAAATAAAGTGGAAGAAAGCGCTAAATACAATCACTTCATTGTCGTTTTTGGTATCCAAAAGTTTGAGCCGTTTCAGTGTGTTCGTGTTTATTTCCATGTAAACTCTTGGGGGATCTACTGATCAGGCTGATGGGTCTAACATTGTCTGCTTACGTACATTCTCCCCCTTGAACTGGTACCATGTTATGGGTCAGGGGCATGTCTGTTTGTAACATTTCACTCAATGTGATAGGGGTTTAATTAGGTTTTTCCTTGATCCTAAATAAGAATTAACCAGTATGTTTGGCCCTGTGGAACTTGAGCTTTTAATTTTACTTATGGCAGTATCATGGTTGCAGTTACATAAGGAATGTCTACATTTGTCTCTTCAGCCTAATGTCCGTAGTCTCTTTAGTGTGAAGTCTTTCTGCAAGCGTGTTTGCTAATGCCTGTGGTTGGGCATTCACATCCTGTTGATAATCTGTAACATTCATAATGTTGCCTGTCATAATTTAAAGAATATGTTACACCTGTCAGCCTTTTAGAGTAAGCTGTGAGCCATTAGATCTTGATGATTTGGTTAGAATTTTTTTGTCCTGTACTTCATTAGACTAATTCGATTTGAATATCTTAAGTGAAGCAGCACAATTTTTCTGTTGTATATGTATATATCTTTTATTTTTTGATGCCATCATTTTTGTAATCTGTGAAGAATAGAGTACAGGCAGGATGGAGTGGGTGGAGAAGAGTGTCAGGAGTGATTTGTGACAGACGAGTACCAGTAAGAGTGAAAAGGAAGGTCTACAAGAGGGTAGTGAGACCAGCTGTATTATACGGGTTGGAGACAGTGGCATTGATAAAAAGGCAGGAGTCGGAGCTGGACGTGGCAGAGTTAAAGATGTTAAGATTTGCACTGGGTGTGACGAGGTATATTAGAGGGTCAGCCCAGTTTGGAAGGTTTGGCGACAAAGCCAGAGAGGCAAGATTACATTGGTTTGGACATGTGCTGAGGAGGGATGCTGAGTATATTGGGAAAAAGATGCTAAGGATGAAGCTACCAGGTAACAGGAAAAGTGGAAGGCCTAAGATAAGGTTTATGGATGTGGTGAGAGAGGACATGCAGGTGGTTGGTGTGACAGAGCAAGATGCAGAGGACAGGAAGAAATGGAAACGGATGATCCGCTGTGGCAACCCCTAACGGGAACAGCCAAAAGAAGAATATGATGATGATTATGTGTAGTACCTCACACCATTATGTGTTCATGGATGTTTTGTCTGCAGTTGAGTTTGATGTTACTGTTGGGTTAAAGATGATGACTATGGGTTAAAGATGATGACTATGTAAAGTGTAACTTTTGATTGGGGAACAGAAAGGTTATGTCTTCCAGTGTGATATCTAAGATATGGTTTCAAATTGTAAGAAGTCAGTATTTTGCCATATTTATCATATTTATTTGACTCTGAGTGGTTTAACCTGTGTGTGTTTGGATAAAGTTCATAGGTTGGTACTAGGCTGTCAGCCCTAGGGCCTATACAAGCCTAGCCATAACAACTCCCTGGCTATTTCTTCCCACACTATTTACTTCCCTGGACCCCTGTCTAGCAGGGAGACTGACGTGATCCCCGGGGTGAATTTCCTTTCTCCCATCCGATCGTCAAGGTTCCTTTTTGAAGAGGACCAAAGAGGCACTCTGACATGTATGGGCAATCTATTCCAGAGTCTGGGGAGTCTGTGGGTCAGGAACCTATCCCTCCAGCATGTTTTGTTTATTATGATGACAAGGTTTAGATCCCTGGAGCGTGTGGCTCTGAGGGATTGGGATTTCTTGAAGTGTAGCATGTCCAACAGCTCTGGGTTTGACATGGCCTTGTATGTTAAGCAAAGATCGCCTCTGAGTAGACGATATGCGACGGAGAGTATAGCTGGAGTTTTTTAAGGCGGTCAGCGTAGGGCATCTGCTTTAGGCCTGTGATTCTTTTAGTGAGATATTTCTGCGGCCTTTCCAGTTGTTGCAGATGTCTTGAGAGGTACATACCAAACAGGGCTTTGTATTCTATAATGGGTCTAATGAGGGATGAGTACAGTGGGACAATGACCTCCTTTTTTCTGGATGAAAAGCCCTTAGTGATGAGGTGTGCCACATGGAAGAATTTTGTGACTGTTGTGGCAATGTGGTTATTGAAGGTGAGACCACTGTCCACCTGTGTCCCTAAGTCTCTTATCACACTTTCGGTGTTTAGTGTACTGCCACCTATATGATAATTCACGGATACATGTTTTTTCCCCAAAGGGGATAACTATACATTTCTTGGCATTGAGCTTGAGCCCATGGCTCTGGCACAAAGCATCTGTTTCTGTAAGGCCCTTTTGTAGAGTATCCACATCATTTGGGGATTCAATAATGGCTCCCAGTTTGCAGTCATCTGTGAACTTTGTTATCCAGAGTCCCTTAGTGTTGGCCTGTACTTCAGAGAAGTAGATGCCAAGCAAGAGCGGTCCCAGGACTGAACCCTGAGGTACTCCACTTGTCACTTGTCTGGAGGTGGATTTGGAGTCTGCTACTTTTACAGTGTGGGTTCTTTCAGTAAGCCAGTTAGCAACCCATTGGGTGATGTAGGGATTAATGCCCAGCTTAATAAGTTTATCTATGATTCCAGAGTGGGGGATGGTGTCAAAGGCCTTGGCAAGGTCTAGATAGGCTGTGTGGACCACCTTACCCTTGTCCATGGCTTTGGAGACTGATTCAAAGAAGTCAATCAGGTTCAGGAGACAAGATCGGCCCTTCACGAACCCAAACTGGGTGGGGTCCAGTGTTTGAAGGTTGCCAATGTCTTTGTTTATAAGTTCCATGATAATACGCTCCATGGCCTTGCAGATGAGGCTAATCAGACTGATGGGACGGTAGTTTCTGGGATCGAAGGTGGATCCTCCCTTGTGGAGTGGGATAACTGTAGCTCTGCGCCACTCAGTGGGCACGAAACCTGAGGTGAGGCTATGATTAAACATTATGCTTAGGTGAAGTGCCAGTTCATATTGTAGTTCATGTAGTACACAGCCCGGGATGTCATCTGGTCCCATGGATGCTGTATTCTTAGCTTTGGAGAGTGCGTTTTTTTACCTGTGTGGCCGTTATTACCGGAATTTGGCAATCTTCCGGTATTGAAGGTGTGTGTTTGGATAAAGTTATATACCTACAAGGGTTGTTGTGTTTTTATTGTATTTTATTTTATTTTTTTCAATTTAGTCAGAAAATCATCATGCTGTATAGGAGATATAGACAGTGTATGATATAATGTAAGTGCAGAACCCTGGTATCATACTTTATATAAACTGAGACATCACCATTTATTCCTTTAACCTGCAACAAAGGCCATGTCCCTTTTGGTTTTACTGACTTTGTGATAGAAAACCATCTCAGCCAGTCCAGCTGTATTTGGGGAATTGCTTTCAGACACTGATGGTGTGAAACCAGAAAGGCTCCTGGTTTGAAGGTAATGAGGTTACTGGCTAAGTGATCAGGATGTAAGGTTTGAAAATAATGGTGTTTGAATTCTTTTGAGAAGTAGTATGCAAAAATTCAGCTATATTATGACGTCTGCTGTTTAGGTCCAAGAAAAATTGCTAGTACACCTTTCCTAATAAACCAAATTGACTTAAGAGCAGTATGCAGTCATGAAAATAGATTAGATTATTTAGTGTACAATCTAATGTACAAAAATGGCCTTTCTTGTATAATTGTTTGTCTTTTCGGCTTTTCCCGGTTAGGGGTTGCCACAGCGGAACTCCGGTATGCTAATGATTGGCAGTAGATTTTTATGGTGCAGAGTTGCCAGCCTGGCGCCCACCTTCAGGGAAGGCACGCCCCTTCACGCATGTCTTTCGGAGGCCACTCAACCGTGGGGAGGATATGCAGACTACACACAGAAGGCACTCCAGCCGAGAATCTAACAGGAGAACCTCTTGCTGTGAGGCAACAACGCTACTGCTGTACCACCGCGGCTACCACTTAAACAATTCATATTCATTAAATAGTGCTGTCAACCTTGATCTCTGCACTCCCTTCTAGTTCAACATGATAAAATTTAAAGTGAACATTCCATTTTGTTAAAAGCCTATTTGAACCATATATCCCCCTTTCAAAATTGTATATCTACTAAGAAATGTTTCTAAAAATATATATATATATATATTTTCTAAATAAACACATAGTGCATAATAAAAAAAATCACAACTTGGCTGCCCTGAGTTTTAAAAGTGAAGATATACTAATGTTGTCATTATGCCCCGGTGGTCTCCCAGAGTCCAGTGTAACCTGCCAAAATAGCTCCCTGTACTCGAGTCTTTAAGAAATGGTTTAACAATAAATATTAATTTGATACTTTTAATTCGCATGCTGTACAAAGAGGTGGGGGCGACAGTTATAAAGTACAGTTGGATAAATTGTCTGTTTTAATAACTAAATACAAAATGCTATGTGTTGACAATGATTAAGATAAAAGAATGTCTTGAGAGAAATATTGTACCGAAGGGACTTTGGGTTTATAAATTCCCTAACGATTTTGGGGCTGATTCAGAGTTGTTTGACGAAATGGTGGAGGTATTCAACCGCTGTGGTTTGGATGTGGTTAGGTTAATTATAAGACAAAACAACATTACTTTAAGTAAATTGAAACCACAGATTGATGAGCTTAATAAGAATATTACTAATGACTTGATGTTTACCATTGCTACTGAAAGATGTAAGTATGACAGTTTGTTTGAGGAGGTGGATAAAAAGTGCATGAATGCAATTAACAAAAAGGTTGGGAAACTCAGTTGTGAGATTCTTGAATACAAGGAAAAAAGGAGTTGCCCACCACCTATTAATAAAAAATCCTTTAGGACCAACAATTTGGATTTGAATGGGGGTACTTCTGTCAACAATGGGGATGGCATTTCCTCGAAGGTACCCCATAGTGGGGACGATGATTTTGAGAACCCTGGCTCCCGGAGATCGGAGAGGTTAAGGAACCAAAATCCAAGGGACCAGTCCTTTTGTGGGTCAAAACAGGGGGGAGTGGGGGGTAGAGGTTATGGCAGATTCTAGTGTTATACATAATGATATTATCAAGACTGATTATCAATATTCCTACAAGGGGTTTAACATTTTTAATTACAGTAATATCAATCTTACCGTTGAGCATTTTAACATTTTTTCAAAAGGTTTTAAGTTTGTACCCCATAGAAAATGTAATCTTACTAAGCTTATTCTGGGTCTGAAATGCTTTGTACGCAAGGTGAATTTTGAAATCATCTGGAGACGGCTAGGTACGGTAACAAACCTAGGAGACGCAGTACCTATAACCCCCCTTTACTCCCTCAGTTAAAAAGGTAGTAAGTGTAGCATATTTAAAACATAATAGTTTTCCAAATCTCAACAAAGAAGAACATTCAATTATTGAACACCTTTCTAATGATAGGAATATTCGTGTGATGAAGCTGGACAAGGGTGAGGGGGTTGTTATTATGGACTGTATTAACTATGAGGCCAAAATTATGGACCACCAATACCTTTCTACCAGTCTCAAGAAATTAAATCAATATAGCTTATCAACGTATTGATTTAGAGCTGCAGGACTTGCTATTTGAGGGGGTTATTGATCTCGAGGTGTATAGGTATTTGGTTAATTCTAGCCCCAAAATAGCTAGTATTTTTGGGATACCTAAGGTCCACAAGGACAGCGTTGACCCCCCCGCTTCGTCCAATTGTTTCAGCTGAGGGCTCTAAAGCTGCCCCTCTGGCGAAGTATGTGGACAATGAGCTTAAAAAATTAAGGGGGACAGAAAACAAGCTGCTCAAAGACTCCTGGGACATTTTGAGGAATATTGACCCAAGGCTTAGCACAGACAAGCTTATTTTTGTCACCATAGATATTAAGAACCTCTTCTCAGTTATACCCCACCATGTTGGGTTAGAGTGGTTAGAATAATCACTAGTAGAAAAAGGGGTCAATAACAACCAACTTCAATCTTTGTTGAGGTTGTTTTGAGCAACAACTTTTTGTATTTTTCTGGGGAATTCTTCCAGCAGGTCACGGGAGTAGCCATGGGGTCTCATTGTACCCCCATCTGTGCAAACATCATACTATCCTGGTGGGAAAGAAATTATGTACTTGATTCATAATTTAAGGGATGTTGGTCCTTGTATAAGAGGTTTTTGGACGACATCTGCTTGTTTTGGAACGACACTGAGGATAAGTTAAAGGAGTTCTTAGAATTTCTTGACACTACCACCAGTTTTTTTTACTTTCACTCATAAGGTGTTCTACGACAATATGGAATTTTTGGATGTAGTCATTCAAAAAGTTGATCATGGTTTCTGCTCAAAGGTGTTTCAGAAGGACACTTTTTCCAACTCCTGTTTGCATTTTTTCCAGTGCCCATCCCTTACATCAGAAGTTAGGGATAGTTAAAGGGCAATTTATTAGCATTAGTCGCCTGACATCCATTGATGAGGACGTTGGTAAAGAATGTGACACCCTGGAAGGCTACTTTTTTGATAGAGGATATCTCATTCACATAGTGAAAAACTATAGGCAGGAGGTTAAACAGAAAAGGGGTGAGCTCTATTTTCCCTTATAAGGGAGTGGCCCCCTTGTGACGAGTGATTTTGAGGACTAGGCCTGAAGAGGCGGTCAACATCAACAGAATTTTTTCTATGGAATTTTGTGGTGATGCCCCCCACTTGAGTCAGTTGATTCAAAGTGAGTGGGGGAAGTTTTTGGAATTTACAGATTTGGATGTTATCAAACATGAACCCTTGCACCTTGTGTATAGAAAGGGTAAAAACTTGAAGGCTATGTTTGAGAACACTCAATACAATATAGGTTCCAACCACCGTAAGAAAATTGGTACATATGGTTGTGGTACATGTACACAATGTGCCTTTATGACAAATTGTGAAAAGATTTTCCTCACTAGTAGGGAAGGGATATCTATAACAATATGTATTCAAACTGTATTACTTCGGGGGTTGTCTACATTTCTGTTTGTAAAATTTGCAGGCATTTTATCTTGGAAAAACTGAGAGGAAGTTGAAAAGACGTGTGTGCGAACACCTTTATGATGTTAGGACCATGAATGAGCGGAATGCACTTTACAAGCACACACTAGTTTGCAATGGGGCTAGGTTTATATTCTTTGGTCGAGCAGGTGCCCATGGACAAAAGAGGTGGTCCTTCGGAGGCTAGACTCGAGTGCAGAGAGCTATTTTGGCAGGTTACCCTGGACTCTGGGAGACCACCAGGAATTAATGACAACATCAGTATATCTTCACTTTTAAAACTCAGGGCAGCCAAGTTGTGATTTTTTTTATTATGCACTGTGTTTATTTAGAAAATGTATGTATATATCAGGGCAGCCAAGTTGTGATTTTTTTATTATGCACTGTGTTTATTTATTTAGAACATTTATATATATTTTTTAGAAACATTTCTTTGTAGATGTACAATTTTGAAAGGGGGATATATGGTTCAAGTAGGCTTTTAACAAAATGGAATGTTCACTTTAAATTTTATCATATAACTTAATTGAATTATTTATTAAAACATGGTACTGATTGGTTCTTTTTTGGCTTTTAAATTGTACTTAAACACAGTGGTTTTATCTGATTAAGTCTGATTATTTTGTGACAAAAACATCTGTTAACTGTTTGTTGGCATTAATTTTCTTGGGATTAAAGCCTTCTTTGCCTAGCTGCATCTTTTTGGACTGGTACTTTTTTTGTTTATTGGTCTTTTTTACACATGGTCATTTATTGTAGGTTAGAAAGGTAGTTTTGTTGAAATTTCGGTACAGGAGAAATGGACATGTTTAAGCTCCTGTAAAGCCTTCCCTTTGTCCTAAAGAGACTTAAACCAGCAGGCAATCTAGAGGAGCATCCAGCAGCTTAGCCTTAATATCATCATGTAAAGGTTGAAGCTGAAGCCAAGAATACCTCATCAGAACTGAACCAAAAGCAGCGGCCCTAGAAGAGGCATCTGCTGCATCATAACTACATTTGATAGAATGACAAAGTACTTGAGAGGAAGTCCCTAGCAAAGAATTCAATTCATAGAGCAAAACCTTCGCTGGAAATTCTGAGAAATTCTGTTAAACTTCTGATGCACGGGTTTCTGCAGTATTCACTGCATCTCTGATTACACAAACAATGGGATTGCACAACAGAAGATTTTAAAGGGGAAGCTTTTTACCCCACTGTTAGATCTCATCATTAGTAACTCAAACACGAGCCCAATCCAGAACAACCAAAACAGTGTTGTTGCAGGGTGGAAACTTATTACTCACTGTTCTGTGAAAAGCACTTTCAGTGACAAACAGTACATTCTCAAATTCCTCCTCCTTTGAGCCTTTCCTGGATATTAGAACATTACTGTGGTCCTCGGCAGTCACAAAAAAGGTATATGCTGCGCTGCATCTGCCCAAGCATTAAGCATACATGTGTACTTGGAAGTGAAGTTATGGCTTGGTCTACACATTTTAATATTTGATGGTTAGGTGGACTTGAGTCTTTTTCACCTGAAACCCTGACCAAAGGCACGTCTGATAACATAACACATACGGCAAGTTCCTGAGAGTCGCAGTAGATTTAAATGGATTACAGATACTTGGCCAAGAAGTTACAAATAATGTGGAAAGCATAAGTGGAGACGTACTTGCAGGAACAACAATTCCTGATATTGTGCAAATGATCCAAGTATATGTCGGTTTGCTTCAATTTGTCATACCAAAAAATATAAAAGTAGCCCAGGTGAAGCAGCTGGATTGGACCCACTCACCAAAAATGGATGACTGTGTTATAAATCACAAAATCACTTTAATCGAATCAATACATAAATCCAGGAGTAAAATGGATAAGTGCTTTCTTTTAGATAATCTAGACTTCATCAGACAACAGTTAAAGAATAGGTACTTCCTTTTATACAAACTAAACAGGGAGTGACATAATTTAAAATTGATTAGGGCAGATAAATGACTTTACATTAAATATTCATTAGATGAATAAATTAAAATGAAATCCTAAATATAGCAACAGATTGCAAGACACAAAACCCCCACAGCAGTATAAATACAAGTTAAATGCATTAAATAAAAATGAAATTACAAATTTATA
>NC_056725.1:467811454-467835499 GCF_019279795.1 Protopterus annectens
TTGGCAAATGCAGTGGTGTGATTTAAAGTCAATGTTAAGGATGGCCAAATGGTGGATATGTTGATGCTATGGGATGTTGATACAGGTAAGTGGGGTTTGGGGGGGGGGTGACAGTGTATATGTATGTATGTATGTATGTGAGTTACAGCTAGGGTTGGGAATGAGTGAAGGATGGGTGTTTTGTATTTGTGTGCAAGTTTGTGTATTTTAAGGTAGCGGTAAGGTTACGGGATAAATGTAGTGCTGTGCTGTTTGTGTGTCTTTATGAATGTTTGTATGTCTGAATCTGTCTTGTGTAGTGGCAGTTAAGGTGTAGGGTTGGGGATGAGGGACAGGGCAACATTGGGGTTAGAGATCCCTCCTGCCCTCTTCAGTAATGGGTGCTAACCCTAACCCTTATGCTGCCCCTTCCCCCAAACCTAACCGTACAAGTTAACATAATAACAACCTTCCTGTAACAGTACCACTATTCAGACAAAATTTGAGGCTAATGTTATGGGAGGGTGGTTTTAATACTGGAAAAAAAAATAGCTTTCCTCTCTGAATATTATCATTTTTCTTTTTTTTTTTTCTCACTATTGTGTATGACCAAACTTATTTTGTCAGTGTTTTACATTAGACATTAGGGTTCATATACAGAAGATCCACGTGTCTCCATATATGTGTGTGTGTGTGTATGTATGTATGTGTGTGTGTGTGTGTGTGTGTGTGTGTGTGTGTGTGTATATAATATATATATATATATATATATATATATATATATATATATATATATATATATATATTTATATATATTATGTGTGCTTATACGTGTAATTCATACATGTTACTAGGCTAATGACAAGGGCTTTTTTAAGCCTAGCCATGCATCCCAAATCTCTGACAAGTTCTGATACCCTTGATAAGTGTATGCAGGGGCTTGGGAGATGAAGCATTTACAAGCTAGGGCCTAGGAGATGAACCATTTGCAGATTGCCTGTGTCCATTAGAGACAGAGGTGCATGTACATGTATTTCTGTGTATCTATCCATCCATCCATCCATCCACCCACAACCCCTTTTCCCATTTTATCCACATGGGGTTGGGATATCTTGTCAACAGTCACAATCAGGTACAGTCAATTTTCACACCACAGGTTGGCCAGCCCAGCCATGGCTGTTTTTCCATGCCATACACTCGCAAACTTGCTCCTACATACTGCAAATTTATAGTGCCCAATCCTCCTACTGCAAGTCATTGCAACGTGGGAGCAGACTGAAGCACCTGGAAAACCAACACAAACGAAGGGAAGACATGCAAACTTGGCACAGAAAGCACCCCATCCATGACTCGAACAAAGGAACCTCTTCTCTGAGGCACAGTGCTATATGCTGTGCCACTGTGTGTGTGTCTGTATATGTACCCATCCGTCCATAACCCCTTTTCCCATTTTTTTTTATGGGGTTAGATTGTCGCTTAACAGCGATAATCATCTAGAGCCAACATTCACACCACATGGTGGCTAGCCCTGCCATACCTGTTCTTCCGTAGCACACACTGACATGCATACTCTCACCTATTGCCAACCTAGAGTGTCCAATCCACCTACTGCATGTCTTTTGAATGTGGGAGGAAACCCACACAAACAAAGGGAGGACATGCAGCCTTGGCACAGAAAGAAATCCATCAGAGAATCTAACAGCGGAACCTCTTCTGTGAGGCAATAGTGCCATCTGCTGTGTGTGTGTGTGTATCCATCCATCCATAATGCCCTTTTCCCATTTTTGCACACGGGGGTCAGGATGTCACTTCAC
Source organism: Protopterus annectens (assembly GCF_019279795.1). NCBI lineage: Eukaryota > Metazoa > Chordata > Ceratodontiformes > Protopteridae > Protopterus > Protopterus annectens. The sequence continues at coordinate 467,813,248 of NC_056725.1, forward strand.
CAGTGACAATCATCTAGAGCCAAGGTTTACACCACTGGGTGGCTAGCCCTTCACGCACGTGTGTGTGTGTATATAGATATAGATATAGATATATATATATATAAGCCTCCCTATAAATATGCTGCTAGTTTTAACATTATACTGTCTGAAGAAGCGTATCGTAGCATACGCAAAAGCGCTCACCATTTGTCCTTTTTTGTTACGAATAAATTGTTTATGCAACGTGGAGAGTCAGAAGTTTTTTGTTCTACATATATATATATATATATATAATATATAGTGTGTATGTGCACTTCTGTGTGTATATGTGTATGTATGTATGTGTATGTATATATATATATATATATATATATATATATATATATAAATGTGTATTTGTACATGTATATTTCTTTTTATCCATCCATTCACAACCCCTTTTCCCATTTTTTCACATGGGGTAGGGGTGTCTCTTCAACAGTCACAATCAGGTACAGCTAACTTTCACACCACTGGCTGGCTAGCCCTGCCATGGCTGTTTTTCAATACCACACACTCGCATGTATGATCCCACCTATGGCAAATTTATAGTGTCCAGTTCACCTACTGCATTTCCTTGGAATCTGAGAGGAAATTGAATCACCTGGAAGAAATCCACTCAAAGGGAAGATAGTCAGACTTGGCACAGAAAGCATGCACCCCATCTGAGAATTGAACTGGGGAACCTCTTCTCTGAGGCAACAGTGCTATATGCTGTGCCACTGTCTGTGTGTGTGTACACGTGTGTATCCATCCATCCATAAACCCTTTTCACATTTTTCCTCATGGGGTTTGAGTGTCACTTCAACAGTGACCATCATCTCGAGGCAATGTTCACGCTGCTTGGTGGCTAGCCCTGCCGTGCCTCTTCTTCCATAAGACACAATCTATACACTCCAACCTATAGCTAGCCTGGAGTGTCCAATTCACCTACTACATGCCTTTGGAATGTGGAAAGAAACCCACGCAAACAAAGGGAAGACCTGCAGACTTGGCACATAAAGAACCCCATCTGAGAATCAAAAAGAGGAAACTCTTCTGTGAGGCAACAGTGCTGTCTGCTGTTCATGTGTGTGTCTATCCGTCCATCCCCAACCCCTTTTTTGCATTATTTCACTGGTCTTCAGGGTGTCACTTGACAAGTGACAATAATCTGGAGCCAAGGTGTACACCACTCCGTGGCGAGCCTTGGTGCACGTGCATGTGTGTCTGTTTATATGTATATGTGTGTATGGGTCTCCTTCAAAACATCGACTTACCACATCATCGAAGACATGATCATTAAGACAAGATCGCCAAATCTTCTCAATATTGAACTCTTAGAACAGTGAAAACTAACCCTGGGAAAAGAACCACTTTGCCACCAGGGCAAACAACAAACAATGTTGTTGTGTCTTTCGGCTTTTCCCGGTTAGGGGCCGCCACAGCAGAACTCCGGTCTGCTAATGATTGGTAGTTGATTTTTACTTGTCGAGTTACCAGCCCTGACGCACTATCTTCAACGAAGGTACACCCATTCACGCATGTCTCCACGCAGAAGACGCTCTAGCTGAGAATTGAACCGGACAGCATCTTACTGTGAGGCGACAACACAAAGAACAAATAATGAAGCAAGAAAACCGACCAAAGTGAGGGGCTTCGCCCCCACCTCCCCCTGATGGTGGGAGCTTCCTCCAGCATACCCCCTAACTAAATACATCAACTTCAAGATCACACTACAGTGGGAAAAGGGCAAGGTTTACTATGGTGGCCAAGTGGTTCTTTTTCCCGGGTTAGTTTTCACTGTTCAGGGAGTTTGATTTTGTGAAGATTCGATGATCTTGTATCGATGATATGGTAAGTCGATGTTTTGAAGTAGACTGGTATGTGTATATATGTAAGAGTGAGTATGTACACTTCTGTGTGTATATATGTGTATGTAGTGTGTGTATGCACATATATGTGTATGTAGTGTGTGTATGCACATATGTGTATGTAGTGTGTGTATGCACATACGTGTATGTAGTGTGTGTATGCACATGTGTATGTATGCACATATGTGTATGTAGTGTGTGTATGCACATATATGTGCGTGTGTGTATGCACATATATGTGTGTGTGTGTGTGCACATATATGTGCGTGTGTGTGTGCACATATATGTGCGTGTGTGTGCACATATATGTGCGTGTGTGCACATATATGTGTGTGTGCACATATATGTGTGTGTGCACATATGTAAGTGCGTGTGCACATATATGCGTGCGTGTGCACATATATGTGCGTGTGCACATATATGCGCACATATATGTGCGTGTGTATGCACATATATGCGTGCGCATGTGTGCGCGATGCAGGTATGTGTGCGCACGCGTATGTGTGCGCGCAAAGATGTGCAGTGCGCACGCATGTGCGTGTGCGCGCGCATCGCTCTCTCTCGAGTGTGCGCGCGCATGCGTGTGTGCGTGTGCGTGTGCGCACGCGTGCGTGTGCGCGTAATAATGCGGTAATGTGTGCGCAGCGTGTGCGCGCTGCGCGCATAATGCAGTGTAAGCGTGCAGCGCGTGTGCGCAGGTGTGCGCACATATAGGTGCGTGTGTGTACAGATATAGATAGATTTATAAGAGATTACTTTGCTAATGCCTTAAGGGCTGTTACACACCTAACCAATATAACCTGATTTTATCCAACATGTTGTCTCACTGGGCAAAAGGATGCCATGGAATTATGCCTCTGTGTTGTGCATATTATAGATTGCCCCTCTCCATAAGAGACATATTTGCTATCCCAGGTGTGAATATGCAATTCCCCATCCATTATTCCAAACTGCATCTGAAGAGGGCCAGTGAAGGGCTTTGCTTAATATGAATAGGAAGCCTGTTCTAAAGAAGGAGCTATTATAGTTCCCTATATTAGGTGACCCTTGTCCTGTTTGATTTCCATATGTGTAACAGCTTTGTAGGGACCTGATTTGAGAGTGCCTTGTTGGTTAGGCATAGGTCACCCCTTAGTAGTTGGTAGGAGACAAAGTAAAAGGATAGAGTTTTTAGTCTGTCTGGATAGGACATGTTAACACCCTGTATGTATGGTAACCATTTGAGATATCCAGACCCAGTAGAATGAGTCCCAAAACTTGGGAGAAAGATAGTCTGAAAGAGTTGACTTGCATATACTAACTCTAAGATGCCATTTATCAGAATATTCCCTTCTGTCCGTGGTATGGTAATCTTGGATTTGGTATATATAAGTTAATGTGCTATGGGTGGCTTGCCCTCGCATGGAGGATGCAGTGGGGCTTCCCCCCTGCAAAGAAAATTTTAAGAACGATTTTCAAAATTTGTTCTTCCGTGCTTTAACTCTCTCTTTTTTTTTTACGTCTTGTCTGCTCAGCATTTAAAGTGATGGCATTTCAATAAAGAAAGCTTTAAAACTTTTCCAGACCCACAAAGTAAAATTATACACAATTTCTCCAGATAAAAATTGTTTCATTTGCTTAAAACAGCTTTTCAGCTGTCAAGGAGTGCTCTTGTTTAACATTCCAGTACAATATCATGACAGTCAGTTAAAATACACACTGATAGCATTAACATTATTTTCAGAACAAGAAAATATTAATAAACTTATTTTAAGACTCAAGATTTTTTTCCCCAAAGGGTACTTTTCTGCTCAGCATAAAAGCAAAACAACACGACCATTGATCCTTGAAAGCCTCAGAGGAGCTTACTCTTCAGCAGCAGGAAAGCTGTGAATAGCTTGGTACCGAAACATCTCAGGCAAAGCTCGCTAACAATTTGAGCACATGAAAGGTACTCTGAAAATTTGGGCACTGTCTGTTATATCCCTTGCGAGGCATAACCCATATAGCTAAGGATAGTGCAGCAGTGATCAGTATGATGAACATAAATGTATTCTCAGGTGACTAAGGATATTTAAAAATGTACTTATGATGCTGCTGACTCCCGTCTTTAACCAATTAAATATTTTAAGCATAATGGAGCTAGTCATTAGGTTTCTAAAATGGAAAGGAGGCTCAATAAAGCAAGTAAATGAGTCTGAAAGTAATAAACATTTCTCTCTTAGTATGATTATCTTCCTGCCCTCCCCCCCAAACCCTGGCAACCTTTTTATGCTTCTGACACTCCATCCTCCCTACTGGAATCAGATTGCTTCAGAGAGTTGGGTTCTGAAAGTAAAAGTAATACTTCATTGTAACCCCCCCTCCCTTCCAGTGGATTCCCCTTTCTCTGAGGAACTAGATTCCTCTGTTACTTCCCAATATACACAGAATGTTGCCTCGTAGAGTCGTAGAACTAGTGCCTGCACAAAATGCCTGACTTTGATGCCCACTTAGTATGTGTTTACTGCCTTAGGATGCTCATCATGAGGTCAACTGTGAAATTTGTTCTGGCTTCAACGAAAGAGGCTGGAATGAATGCAGGAACAAGTTTATACTTTATAGACTGCTATCTTCTTCCTCAATATGTGGTGCTTCCCCCTCTGCAAATAAACCAGTGGAAAAATATCAGGGTGAGAAAGAAGACAGGTCTAACAAAATGTCCAAAGAAAAATGAAAGGCTAAAGAGTCAAGGAGGTGCTCTCTTGAGCACTCTTCTCTCTCATTGCTGGCTTCAGCTCGACCATCACAAATATCTAAACTTTCACATGTGCTTACCTCTTTGGATCCAGTGTTACCTTCAGGCAAGTCTCCTTCCCATAAACCACCTCGGTTCTCTCCAGAACCAGTTCCATTAAGGCTGCATTCTCCATTTCTACAAGAAACTCCCTGCAGAGTTTCTAGACCACCATCTATCTCCTCATCCTTCTGTTCCACCTGGAGCCTGTCTAAAGTAGATTTGAATAGGATTATGAGAAAATCTTTTAGGACCCAAGTTCATTTGGGAGTGCTTCCATCTCCTATCAGATCCGTGAGCTTCACACCAGCCCAAACACCAATAGTAACTCCTACACTGATCCATCCTTTTGACTTCACTGATTCAGGATTCATGAACCATAGAATTTGTCTGGGTCATATCCAAAAGACTTGACCTTTGTTAACTCTGTCTCCCTGATCCAGCTGGCACAGACCTTGTCAGAGCAAGAGGGATCTCTGAGCCATAGCTTCTGTGCCAGATCCAGGGGTAGGAGATCAACTCCAAGGTTTTCAGAGACATCCCTTCCCCTCAGGGCTTTGGACCCTGATAGTTCAGCTCCGACCTCTGCGTCGATGCAAGGTCATGGGGATGTCTTGGATTTCTTTAGGCAGGTGGAATTGGCTCCTAATGGAACAGTCCTGTGCTCTCCATAGGCATATGTGTTTTAAGGAAGTGGAGGGAGGGAGCTCTCCACATGACTGGGGATAGGACATCATTATCTCCCTCATGTTCTCTCCTCCACATGTCTTTCTTGGGTCCTGAGTCTGCTCATTTTGTCCTGTCTGAGCACCTGTTGCATTTAAACCTTGAAGTAGTCCTTTTGCAACACTCTTCCCACACATCCGCATCCTCTTTAGCCCACCCCTATGAAGATATACACCATAGGCATAAGTACAAGCAGAAACGCATTGATTCCCCACAAAAAATTTCAACAGAAGACACAGACTTTGAAGGGGAGGGGATCCCCCAAGGTCACCACTTGATGTCTCATTTGGAGAAATAGTCTAGCTATAACTGCATGGTTTCTCCACTTTCTTTGATAACTAGACTGTCTAATCCCTCATGCCAAGTACTGTGTATCCTTACTGTTTTACAAAAGGATTACACTGAGAAGATGTACAAATGGAAAAGATTTTGTAATCCAACACCATGAGAAACTAGACAGTCTAATCCCTCATGCCAAGTACTGTGTATCTTTACTGTTTTATAAAATGATTACACTGAGAAGATATACAAATGGAAAAGATTTTGTAATCAACACAATGAGAGACACCTAGACACTTTTTCGTCACCCATTCCAGTGGTGTTAGCTTTTCTGGCCTGCGTTTTCCATGCTGGCACAAATTACTCTGAGATCAGGGTACAACTGGTTACAATCTCTAATGTTGTTGTGTCTTTCGGCTTTTCCCGGTTAGGGGTCGCCACAACAGAACTCCACTCCGCTAATGATTGGCAGTAGATTTTTACATGCAGAGTTGCCGGCCCTGACGCACTACCGTCACTGAAGGTACGCCTATTCATGCACGTCTCCACACAGAAGACGCTCTAGCTGAGAATTGAACAGGACAACGTTTTACTGTGAGGTGGCAACGCTACCGCAGTCAGCACCACCACTGCAGTTGGTTACAATCTCTAATAGTCATGTAAAATAAGGTTCATTTATTGTTGGCCTCCCTTAAACTACACAAAGCCTTTCTTAAAGGTACATTTTTACTCAGACAACCTGTCAAGGATCCTCCCTCTTCATGGGATTTGTCATTTTTTTTTCTCCAGGCACAACCTCCTTTTGAACTAGCAGCAAATGTTGACTTAAGGGGCACTGTAGATTTCCAAATAGGGTTGCTTGACTTGGACCTAAATGTGAATGTTGCCACCCACTTTGTTTACTACCTCCCACTTTGTGACATCAGTGTTAGGTCCTGCCAGTGTTTTGCTTGAGTCTCTCCGCAGTGTTCCATTCCTGTTTTCATTATCCATGAAAATCGAAACCTTACTTTAATAGGTCCTACATAACTTGTAGTCCTTAACTCCCAGGCATTTATATATAATAAAAATTGCAGGTACTTGCTATTTTACACTATTGCCCATCCTGTCTGTTTCTCATAAGATTTGCGGTTTTCTGTCAAATTTTCTAAGGACTGAATTCACTAAATGACACATCTTAATTTCAAACTTTATATCATACTGAAAATACATAGTAATGCAAAACCTATTATTCTACCAACTTTCTAAATTTATAAGAGCAATATTTAACATTTATCTCTCTTTCTGGGACTTTTTCCCCCATTATTTTAAGCTTTTTTCACATTTCTTAGGCTAATAAGTTGAGCGTCATGGTGGTAACAGCACACACTACCTACAGTGATCCAACTTTTTTTTTCCCTTATGGCTATGAATAACTGCAGTGTCCCTATACATTGTGAAGTAAGCACTAGAGATGTTGCCTAGAAGAACCAGTCTCTGATTAAAAGCATCTTCTCCTTGGGATATTTTTCTTTTCTGTAATACAGCAGGATATATATGTGGGTAGTGGTAACATTACTTATTGCCCACAGACACGATTCCATCCTATGTTTTTTTTTCTTTTCTGTAATTTAATTATTACAGTGTTGGGAATTTAGATTTTTTTTTCTAAGCCAGCATTCAGCAGGTCCTGTTACCTGGGACAAGAAGTCCTGTTTATAAGGACAAGTACTAACCTTAAATATCCTGAAAATGTTAAGCTTGCTTTTTTTTTTCTGTTGACGACTGAGGCATTTTTTTTTTTAAAATACTGTCGGAAGAGCAGCGGTATCTTGTGGCCAGTGGTTGCAGACACTGCCCACAGAAACGATCCATTCATGTTTTTGTCTTTCTTCTGCCTCAGTGAGACTGAGGCACCTATGAATAACCACAACCGTGTCTGTTTACCTTGCAAGGCAAGCACTACAGACTGACTGTCTAAAAGAGCTAGCCTTGGTGCTTATCAACATCTAAGCTTTACAGATGGCCTCCCACCTTGCAAAGCAGCAGGATGCCAGACTGTATGCAGTGGTAACATACCTCTCGTGTTTTTTTCCAAATTATTTGATCTGTTTCTCATAAAATTTGTGGATGTTCTTCATCTCACATTGCTGCAGTCCTTACACTTGGGTAGTCCGCTGTCCTCGGTCGGCCCGAATATCAAAGTATAAGGCTGACGTCGGTCAAGGCGCATTTGACTGACATCAGGACGTCCGGGTACAAATGCGCATGACCGACGTCATATCCTCAGTCTTTTTTGCCGCATGGTCCGATGCAGAAGCAGCGTTGCAAGTGCCGGTTGGCGTTCTGAAATTGTTCGATTTCGGAGTTTCAGACCGAGTCAAAGTTGGCTAAGTACCCCGTTGGGGAATATTTTGTTTTTTTCTTGCCTCAGTGGTTTACCGGATGTCAGAAAAAGTGAATAATTGTATTTCTTGTGGGAAACAGATACCGCATAGAGACTACCATACTTTGTGTATTCCTTGTTTAGGGCCTGAGCACGACGTTGTTGGGTGTCGCTCTTGTGCTAGATTCAATAAGCGCACTATTAAGAGAAGATTAGATTGTGCCAGGTTAGTCTTCGGGAAGCGGTGCAATTATAAAATGCCATCGGATGCTCCGATGCCCGCTTCTTCGAAGAAGCGCAAGGACAAAGCAGTTAAACCTAGGCTAGAGGAACCGTCAGTACCGGACGCCGGTTCTTTAGAGGTGTCGGTGGAGCCGGTGGTTCCACCGGAGGTTTCTTTGGGATCCCAGGGAGAGACTCTGTTATTGCACGATGTGGCCTCTCAGGAGGCAGGCCAGGCTGATGGGGCTTCTCAGGTTACTATACTCCCCTCCCTGCCTAGGGTGGTTAGGCCCTCTCCTTCTGTTTCCAAGGCTTCTCCCAGGGGCAGGCCAGGTTTAGCTTCAGTTGGTGTTACCCCTAGCTCTTCAGGAACTGTGCCCAAGAAGCATATGCTTAAAATGGCAGAAGATTTGATTACTTTGATTAGGGGTTTTATGCCCCCTCCTGATAAGAGACCTAGGGTGGAGCCTGAGCTAGGGAGTTTTGAGCAGGCTTCAGATATTTCAGAGTCTTCGGCTGAGGACTTGCAGGAGTACTCTCCTTATTCTGATTCTGATGTGGATGATTCTACTCCTTCTGCTTCTCCTCCTGAGGATTTTTCTTTTTCAGAAACTCTTCATTCCATGAGGGAGCATTTTAAGTGGGAAGGTCAGGACTTCTCTGATTCCAGGAAAAGGCTTAGGGAATTTTTGTTTTTACCCCAGCATAGGCCTTTGGCTATACCTCCTGTTTTGGATGTAGTGGAAGATGTTTTTACAGAGGCTTCTCTTAATCCTGATTCTTTGCTTCCTGCTCCTGTTAAACCGGATAGGTATTACAGGGTGCCTGAAGCTCATAAGTATCTTTTTAAGAGTCCTAAGGCAGACCCAGAAACTGTTAGCCAGGGGCCTAAAGGTGTTAAGGCTTCTGTTGTAAAGAATCCGGTTCCTGCAGACAAAGAGGCCAGGGCCTTAGATAGATGGGGAAAGAAAGTTTATACTTCTTCCACTCTTGCTATGAGGGCTTTGAATTGCCAGTTTCACATGTTGAAATACCAAAACTATCTCCTTTCACAATTGAAGTCTAAGGTGGTTGCTCTGGCAGAAGGTATTGATTGTAAAGTGTTGCAAGATTTAGTACATGTTTCTGAACAGGTGGGTAAGCATTCTTTGCAATGTGGTTTTGATGCTGTACAGGCCTCGTCTAGGGTGGCTGCCACTGGGTCAGTTCTTCGCAGGCACGCCTGGCTGAGGGATCAAAATTTATCTGAACATGTTAAAACAAGGATTTTAGATGCTCCTTTACAATCTGACGTGTTGTTTGGTCCTCCTGTTGAGGCAGTTTTAAAGAAAATGGAAGACAAGGCTAAGTCTATGCAGACTGTTAAAGATTTTGCAGGTTCAGCCTCCAAAGTTTAGTAGAAATTGGCCTACTAAAGGGTGGACCTATCCTTCTTATGATTCCCAGTCTAGGGGTAGATCTAGACGTGGCAGGGCTCTTTCAGGCCTAGAACAGGGAGTTCTCCTGCACAGTCTTCGGGTGAGGGCAGGGGTCAGTCCTTTCAGAACAGACCCAATGACCTACCTTTTCAGCTGCCAGAGCCTTCTCGCCTGGCAGCACCCTTGGGAGGAAGGTTGGCACTTTTCAAAGAAAATTGGAGTTTAATTACCCAAGACAGATGGGTATTGGATATCATACACCACGGTTACAGGTTTTATTTCCATACCTTGCCTCCTTTCAAAGGCATGCCAGACGCTCCTCCTCAACAAAGAATAGAGGCTCACAAGCAAGTTTCTCTGTTACTCCAAATAGGGGCCATACAGCCGGTCCCTATGCCAGAAGTGGGCCTAGGATTTTATTCTCGCCTGTTCCTAGTACCAAAGAAGGGGAACACGTGGAGACCAATTTTGGATTTATCTACCCTCAACACTTATCTGGACATTCCCAAGTTCAAAATGTTGACGTTACAGCAGCTTTTACCTCTGCTGGGCAAAGATCATTGGATGGTAACTTTGGATCTCAAGGAGGCTTACCTTCATGTTCCTATCGGACTAAGTTGCAGGAAGTATCTGCGTTTTCGAGCTGGGACTTCTCACTATCAGTTCTCTGCATTGCCCTTTGGCTTATCTACTGCGCCCAGAGTGTTCACGAAAGTTCTGGCTCCAGTGATAGCTTTCTTCAGGCTAAAAGGAATACAGATCTATCCTTATTTGGACGACTGCCTGATTCTGGCTCAAGGAAGGAAGAGCTTCTTCATCATTTGGAATATGTGATAGCAGTGCTAAGATGCCTGGGGTATTCTGTGAACGAAATAAAGTCCAGTCTAGTACCCTCTCAGGACATGTTCTTTCTGGGTGTGAGACTGAATACAGCATCCCAGATGGCCTTTTTAACCCCGGACAAACAAAAGAGTCTATCCCTTTACTTCCATCAGCTATCTCATCAGTCCGGGCTGACTGCAAGGACAGTCCTTCAAGCCTTAGGGTTCATGGCATCTTGTATTCTGGTGCTTCCCAATGCCAAACTGCATATGAGGAAGCTACAATGGTATCTCAAAAATGTATGGACACAGCACTGCCAGGATCTAGACACTGTCATTCAAATAATACCTTGCATTCAAAAGGAATTTTTGTGGTGGGCTCAGGAATGTCACCTAAACAAGGGACTCTCTGTGACCCGGCCAGAGGCGAGTCAGAGTTTAACGACAGATGCCTCAGACAAAGCTTGGGGAGCTCATCTAAATGGAAAATGGATACAAGACAAGTGGCCTGCCAGACTACAACATCTACATATCAACCTGAAGGAGATGTTAGCAGTCCAATTTGCATTAATAGCTTTCAAGGATTTACTTCTTCCAGGGCAGGTGTTGATTCTAACAGACAACACAACTGTCATGTGGTACATCAACAAGCAAGGGGAACGATTCTTATCCTCTATGCAGGCAAGCAATGATTTTGTGGGAGACTGCTCTCAGTTTACAGCTCAATCTTCAGGCAAGGTTTCTGCCAGGAGCACAGAACTCCTTAGCAGATGTGTTGAGCAGACGAATTATGGATCCCCACGAGTGGAAATTGGATCCTCATGTATTTCAGAAATTGACAGTGTCATGGGGAACTCCAGACATAGATCTGTTCGCTTCTCCACTAAACCATCAGCTGCCAAAGTTTTGCAGAAAAAGGTTTCATCCCACAGCTTGGAAAGTGGATGCTCTTTCTTTCAATTGGAGCAATCTTCATGTGTATGCCTTTCCACCTCTGCCTCTCCTCCCAAAGGTACTTCTAAAGGTCAGACAGGACAAGCCAAGGATGATTTTAATAGCTCCAGATTGGCCTCGACAGCACTGGTACCCATTACTGAGAAGTCTGGTGCGGAAGCCTCCATGGCCTTTGCCTTCGATTCCACACCTGTTGTCACAGGAGGACAGCCATTTGCTGAATGTCAAACTTCACTCTCTTCACCTAACAGCCTGGCATATTCTGTTTTGAACCATAGAGGGTCTCAACTTCCACAACAAGTTTTGAATGTGATTTTGGAAGCTAGAAGGCCTAGTACAAGGAAAGTGTACGCAGATAAATGGAAGAGATTTTTATTTTGGAGTGCAGCAAAAGAATTTGATGTTTATGAGCCTAATTTGAGTGTGGCTCTTCAATATCTTACTGAGTTACTGGACAAAGGTTTGTCTTTCTCTTCTATTAAGGTTCATGCTGCAGCAATTTCGGCTCACTATGATTGTGACCCACCATTGTTTTCTCATCCTTTGTTCAAGCAATTTCTTAGAGGGGCAAAGAATATAAGACCCCCACGAAGAGCTCCTACTCCTGCTTGGGATCTCAATTTTGTGTTGGAGAAACTCACTCTACAACCTTTTGAGCCTGCAGCTACTTCTGAGTTGAAATATTTATCATGGAAGACTGCTTTTTTGTTGGCAATTACCTCTGCAAGAAGGGATGTTCTTCGTCTTCCCTTGCTGCAGTCCTGACTATTGGGTATAGTCCGCGTCCCCGTCGGCCCGAATACCAGAGTATAAGGCTGACGTCGGTCATGGCGCCTTAGACTGACGTCAGTACGTCAGGGTACTAATGCGCATGACCGACGCCATTTCCTCAGTCTTTTTTGCCGCATGGTCCGATGCAGAAGCAATTTTGCGAGTGCAGGTTGGCGTTCTGAGATTTTCCAAAACCGGAGTTTCAGACCGAAACAGAGTTGGCTAAGTAACCCGCTAGAACATTTTGGTTTTTCTTGCCTCAGTATTTAACCGGATGTCAGAAAAAGTGAATAACTGTATTTCTTGTGGGAAGCAGATACCGCATAGGGATTATCATACGTTGTGTATACCTTGTTTAGGGCCTGAGCACGACGTTGTTGGTTGCCGCTCTTGTGCTAGATTTAACAAGCGCACTATTAAGAGGAGGCTTGATTGTGCTAGGTTAGTGTTTGGGAAGCGTTGCAATTATAATATGCCGCCGGATGCTCCGACGCCCGCTTCATCCAAGAAGCGCAAGGACAAAACAGTGAAGCCTAGGGGTGAGGAACCGGCAGTCCCGGACGTCGGTTCTTTAGCAGGCTCAGGGGAGCCAGAGGTTTTGCCAGGAGTCTCTATGGAGTCTGAGGCAGATACTTTACTGTTACAGGATGTGCCCTCTCAGGAGGTAGGCCAGGCTGAGGGGCTTCTCAGGTAACTGTTCTTCCCTCTCTTCCCAAGGTAGTTAGGGCCTCTCCTTCTGTTGCCAAAGCTTCTTTAGAGGTAGGCCAAGTTCAGCTTCTGTGGGGCTTCTCCTAGCATTTCGGGCTCTGTGCCTAAGAAACATATGCTTAAAATGGCAGAAGATTTGATTACTCTGATTAGAGGTTCTATGCCCCGCCTGATAAGAGGCCTAGGGTGGAACAGGAGTTTGATAGTTTTGAACAGTGTTCACAGGCTTCAGAGTCTTCTGTGGAAGACTTGCAAGAGTTTCCTACTTATTCTGATTCTGATGTGGATGATTCCACTCCTACAGCTTCTCCTCCTGAGGATTTTTCATTTTCAGAGACTCTTCACTCCATGAGGGAGCACTTTAAATGGGAAGGCCAGGATTACTCTGATTCCAGGAAAAGGCTTAGGGAATTCTTGTTTTACCCCAGCATAGGCCCTTGGCTATTCCTCCTGTGTTGAATGTGGTGGAGGATGTTTTGCAGAGGCTTCCTGAACCCTGACTCCTTGCCTCCTGCTCCTGTTAAGCCTGATAGGTATTATAGGGTGCCCAAGCTCATAAGTATTTGTTTAAGAGTCCCAGGGCGGACCCAGAAACTGTTTCTCAGGGGCCTAAAGGTGTTAAAGCTTCTGTGGTTAAAAATCCTGTACCCTCTGATAAAGAGGCAAGGGCTTTGGATAGGTGGGGTAAGAAAGTATATACTTCTTCCACTCTAGCCATGAGGCGTTGAATTGTCAGTTTCATATGCTGAAATATCAGAATTATCTCCTTTCACAATTGAAATCTAAGGTGGATGCTTTGGCGGAAGGTATTGAGTGTAAAGAATTGCTGGATTTGGTTCATGTGTCTGAGCAAGTGGGTAAGCATTCTTTGCAGTGTGGTTTTGATGCTGTTCAGGCCTCCTCGAGGGTGGCTGCTACTAGTTCTGTTCTTCGCAGACATGCCTGGTTGAAGGATCAGAATTTAGCTGAGCATGTTAAGACCAGGATTTTGGATGCTCCTTTACAGTCTGATGTGTTGTTTGGACCGCCTGTGGAAGCAGTTTTAAAGAAAATGGAGGACAAAGCTAAGTCTATGCAGACTGTTAAAGATTTTTTGCAGGTGCAGCCTCCAAGTTTAGTAGAAATTGGCCTGCTAAGGGTGGACATATCCTGCTTATGGTTCCCAGTCTAGGGGTAGGTCTAGACGTGGTAGGGGCAGGGCTCAAGGTTCGTTTAGGCCTAGATCAGACAGTTCACCTGCTCAGACTTCTGGTGAGGGCAGGGGTCAGTCCCTCGTAAGCAGAACCAATGACCTGCCTTTTCAGCTGCCAGTGGATTCTCGTCTGGCAGCTCCTTTGGGAGGAAGATTGTCTCTTTTCAAAGAAAACTGGGATTTAATCACTCAAGACAGATGGGTGCTGGATATCATTCATCACGGTTACAGATTTTATTTCCACACAATGCCCCTTTCAAAGGCATGCCAGATGTTCCTCCTCCACAAAGAAAAGAGGCTCACAAGCAAGTTTCTCAGTTACTCCAGATAGGGGCCATTCAGCCAGTCCCTGTATCAGAAAGGGGCTTGGATTTTATTCTCGCCTGTTCCTAGTACCAAAGAAGGGGAACATGTGGAGACCAATTTTGGATTTATCTATCCTCAACACTTATCTGGACATTCCCAAGTTCAAGATGTTGACGTTACAGCAACTGTTACCTCTGCTGGGCAAGGATCACTGGATGGTAACTTTGGATCTCAAGGAAGCTTACCTTCATGTGCCTATAAGGCTAAGTTGCAGAAAGTATCTGCGGTTTCGAACTGGAGATTTTCATTATCAGTTCTCTGCATTGCCCTTTGGCTTATCTACTGCCCAGAGTATTCACAAAGGTTCTGGCTCCAGTGATAGCTTACTTCAGGCTTCAAGGCATTCAAATCTATCCTTACTTGGACGATTGCCTGATTCTGGCTCAAGAAAAGGAAGACCTTCTACAGCATCTGGAATATGTCATAGCAGTGCTAAGATGCCTAGGGTATTCTGTGAACGAAATAAAGTCCAGTCTAGTACCCTCTCAAGACATGTGCTTTCTGGGTGTGAGACTGAATACAGCAGCCAGATGGCCTTTTAACCCCGGACAAACAAAAGAGTCTGTCACTTTACTTCCATCAACTATCTCATCAGTCCGTGCTGACTGCAAGGACAGTCCTTCAAGCATTAGGGTTCATGGCATCTTGTATTCTGGTGCTTCCCAATGCCAAACTGCATATGAGGAAGCTGCAATGGTATCTCAAAAATGTATGGACTCAGCACTGCCAAGATTTCGACACTGTCATTCACATAATACCTTGCCTTCAAAAGGAATTCTTGTGGTGGGCTCAGGAATGTCACCTAAACAAGGGACTCTCTGTGACCCGGCCAGAGGCGAGTCAGATTTTAACGACAGATGCCTCGGACACTGCTTGGGAGCTCATCTAAATGGAAAGTGGATACAAGACAAGTGGCCTGCCAGACTACAGCATCTACATATCAACATGAAGGAGATGTTAGCAGTCCAGTTTGCATTGATGGCGTTCAAGGAGTTACTTCTTCCAGGGCAGGTGTTGATTCTAACAGACAACACAACTGTCATGTGGTACATCAACAAGCAAGGGGAACACATTCTTATCCTCTATGCAGGCAAGCAATGATTTTATGGGAGACTGCGTTAAGCCTGCAACTGACTCTTCAGGCAAGGTTTCTGCCAGGAGCACAGAACTCCCTAGCAGATGTATTAAGCAGACAAATCATGGATCCCCACGAGTGGAAACTGGATCTTCATGTATTTCAGAAATTGACAGTGTCATGGGGAACTCCAGACATAGATCTGTTCGCTTCTCCACTAAACCACCAGCTGCCAAAGTATTGCACAAAGGGGTTTCATCACACAGCTTGGAAAGTGGATGCTCTGTCTTTCAGTTGGAAAAACCTTCATGTCTATGCCTTTCCACCTCTGCCTCTTCTTCCAAAGGTATTATTAAAGGTCAGACAAGACAGGCCACGGATGATTTTGATAGCTCCAGATTGGCCTCGGCAACACTGGTACCCACTTCTAAGGAGTCTTGTAAAGAAGCCTCCATGGCCTTTACCTCTGATTCCTCATCTGTTATCTCAGCAGGACGGTCATCTGCTCAATGTCAAGCTTCAATCTCTTCATCTCACAGCTTGGCATATTCTGTGTTGAAGCACAGCAGGTCTCAGCTACCTCAACGAGTTTTAAATGTGATTATGGAAGCTAGAAGGCCTAGTACTAGGAGAGTGTACGCAGAAAAATGGAAGAGATTTTTATTTTGGAGTACAGCAAAGAATTTGGAGATTTCAGAGCCTAATTTGAGTGCGGCTCTTCAATATCTTACTGAATTATTGGACAAAGGTTTGTCCTTCTCTTCCATAAAGATTCATGCTGCAGCAATTTCAGCTCACTATGATTGTGACCCACCTTTGTTTCGCATCCTTTGTTCAAGCAGTTTCTTAGAGGGCAAAGAATATAAGACCCCACGTAGAGCTCCTACTCCTGCTTGGGATCTCAATTTTGTGTTGGAAAAACTTACTCTACAACCTTTTGAGCCTGCAGCTACTGCTGAATTGAAATATTTGTCATGGAAGACTGCTTTTCTGTTGGCTATTACTTCTGCAAGAAGGGTGTCTGAGTTGCAGGCCCTTATGGCAGTAGAGCCCTTTTTGATTTTCCATAAGGACAGGGTATCATTACGTACTAATCCTTCCTTTATGCCTAAGGTGGTTTCTAGTGTGGCTTTAAACCAAACTATTCATTTGCCTACTTTTGCAGATCCTCAAAATAAAGGGGAAAAGATTTTGCACACTTTAGATGTACACAGGCAATTGCGTTATTATTTGAGCAGGACTAAGAATTTCAGGCAGTCTCAGCAGTTACTTGTTTCTTTTGCTTTGAGTTCACAGGGCAAGCCTGTGTCAAAACAAACTATTTCTAGGTGGATTGGCTTTTGCATTGCATTTTGTTATTCCCATCATGGCAAAGAGGTTCCAGCTGGGATTAGGCCTCATTCCACTAGGGCTACTGCCACTTCAACAGCATTTCTAAGGGGGGTGGCAACTAAGGATATTCTGGAAGCAGCTACTTGGAGTTCAGTGCATACTTTCTCTAGGCATTATCACCTGCCTATATACTCTAAGACTAGGGCTGGTTTTGCCACAGCTGTTTTACAAGGCATGTTGTCAGCTCCTGCTACTTTATAATTTGCCAGCCTCCTTACCTCTGCTTTGGGATTCTACCCAATAGTCAGGACTGCAGCAAGGGAAGGCGAAGAACATAGTACAGTTTTGTACCTACCATAAATGTAGATGTTCGAGGATTCCCTTGCTGCAGTCCAATTTACCCTCCCTCCTTCCCCTCTGTGTTTTGGGGTGATTGTGTAGGTGAGTTTACATATATATATATTTTTTGTACATATTGTTGTATATATTGTACATGTTTTTTGGTGCAGGTTGTTTTTGATACTTGTCTTTTTGGGTCTTCTGACATCTGGGGCAAGAAAAGACTGAGGAAATGGCGTCGGTCATGCGCATTAGTACCCTGACGTACTGACGTCAGTCTAAGGCGCCATGACCGACGTCAGCCTTATACTCTGGTATTCGGGCCGACTGGGACGCGGACTATACCCAATAGTCAGGACTGCAGCAAGGGAATCCTCGAACATCTACATTTATGGTAGGTACAAAACTGTACTTTTCTGAATTGCAGGCCCTTATGGTGGTTGAGCCTTTCTTAATTTTCCATAAGGATAGGGTATCTTTACGTACTAATCCTTCCTTTATGCCTAAAGTGGTTTCTAGTGTGGCTTTAAACCAAACTATTCATTTACCTACTTTTATGCAAATCCCAAAATAAAGGGAAAAGATTTTGCACACTTTAGATGTACACAGGCAGTTGCGATATTATTTGGACAGAACTAAAGGGTTCAGGCAGTCTCAGCAGTTATTTGTTTCTTTTGCTTTGAGTTCTCAGGGCAAGCCTGTGTCAAAACAAACTATTTCTAAGTGGATTGGGTTTTGCATTGCTTTCTGTTATTCCCATCATGGCAAGGAGATTCCAGCCGGGATTAGGCCTCATTCCACTAGAGCTACTGCCACCGACAGCTTTTTGAGGGGTGGCAACCAAGGATATTTTGGAGGCAGCTACTTGGAGTTCAGTGCATACTTTCTCTAGGCATTATCACCTGCCACTTTACTCTAAATCCAGGGCTGGTTTTGCCACTGCTGTTTTGCAGGGCATTTTGGCAGCTCCTGCTTCCTTATAGTTTGGCCATCCTCCCATACCTCTGCTTTGGGATTCTACAAGTGTAAGGACTGCAGCAATGTGAGATGAAGAACATAGTACAGTTTTGTACCTACCATAAATGTAGATGTTCAAGATCCACATTGCTGCAGTCCAATTTATCTCCCTCCTTCCCCTCTGTAGTTAGAGGTGGTTGTGTAGGTTGAGTGGTACATATTGTGTATATAGTGTATATTTTGTACATATATTTAGGGCAAGGGTGCTTGGATGTTTGTTTGCTGTCTTTTGGTTTTGACCTTTATTTTTAGGGTCTTCTGACATCTGGGGCAAGAAAAGACTGAGGATATGACGTCTGTCATGCGCATTTGTACCCTGACGTCCTGATGTCAGTCAAATGCGCCTTGACCGACGTCAGCCTTATACTTTGATATTCGGGCCGACCGAGGACAGCGGACTACCCAAGTGTAAGGACTGCAGCAATGTGGATCTTCGAACATCTACATTTATGGTAGGTACAAAACTGTACTTTTTCTGGCAAATGAATGATGATTGAATTCAGTAAACAAGGACACACACTTGAGATTCAGACTTTATAACATTCAGAAAGTGCATGACAACACAAAATCCTATTATTCTAGCAACTTAATAGATATATGTGTGTGTGTTTGTATATGTGTGTATGTGTGTGTGTATATATATATATATATATATATATATATATATATATATATATATAAATATATATAAGTTGATGTGTGTATGTGTCTATATCTGTATATACACACACACACACACACACACACACACACACACACATATATTTACTGTAAATATAATGAGCATGTGCGTATATAAATATTTACTTGTGTGTGAGTGACCTCTGTCCCTCTTGGACAGGGACAGTTGGTGCTGTTCATAAACTCACACTGCAAATTATAGACCATACAACAAAGTCAATAAGGGAACAAGGGTATAACATGGCTAGGCTTATAAAGACCCTAGGGCCATTAGCATAGTAACCTCCTATGACCATATGAACGTACGAGTCTCCAATGACTAGAATGTTGGATTTTGTGGTGGCTTGCCTTATGGGCTAAGAAGTAGAGGCTCCATGAGATGTAGCCATATGTGTTGATGTGGGTGTTGTTTTTAAAGTGTGTGTTCAGGGTTGTTGAGGGAGTTTGTTGTGTACTTCATCTAGGAGGTCTTTGGGGTTTAGGTGACATTTAAGTGCCTCTAGTGTCTGCTTTGAAATTTGTGTGTGATGGGTGTAGTCCGTGTACTACGGACAACCTTATTCTCACAGTAGGAGTGCATTTATATGAGAGCTTTGCCTCCAGTGGCACTGTGTAAATACATCTCTCACATACCATATGTTTGAGAATTAACTGGTTGTCAGCAAACATGAGGCAATTTCTCCATTGCCTTAGGATGTCCATATCCACCAAGCTGGTAAGGGAGACTGTAGGAAAGTTCATATCCATGTAACAGACCCTTTTTATTGATTAGCCAGTTGGAGAAATGTCATTTGTTTTGAAGAGTGTACTCATTTTTTTTTTTTTTTTCAACTGTAAACAGGTCTTAAACATGACATTTGTTTTTGTTCTGTAACTAGTTGGAGCCTGAAAAAATGAAAAAAAGTGGATCACTCTTCTACTGTGTTAAATAGCTGCATATGTGTTAAAACAATCTGTGTGTGTGTGTGTGTGTGTGTGTGTGTGTGTGTGTCTGTGTGTGTGTCATGCCTTGCAACTTTAGCTCAGAAGTATGGACAAAGAAATGATAATTAAGGAGAAGCTTCCATATTAGGTTCATAGGTTCATACTAGGCTATCTGCCCTAGGGCATTTATAAGCCTAGCCAGAGTTGTGTGGCTTTCACCACCCCTTAGGTTGAAGAATACTATACCCATTAGTTTGCCGTGCCTCTGTCCAGCAGTGATACAGAGATGATCCCCGGGGTAAACCTACGATCTCCCATCCACTGGTCAAGATTCCTCTTGAACAGAGCCAGCGAGGTGCTCTGTCTCACATGGACCGGGATTCTGTTCCACAGCATAGGGAGTCTCTGGGTGATGAATCTGTCCCTCCAGCACATCCTATTTATATCCGTGTTGAGGTTTAAGTCTCTTGCGGCTCTGTTGGATTTGGATTTTTTGAGGTGGAGCATGTCCATTAATTCCAGGTTGGACATGGCCTTGTATGTCAGGCACAGGTCACCTCTGAGCAGACGGTATGCGACTGAATAGAGCTGGAGTTTCTTCAATCGGGCAGCATATGGCATATTTTTGAGCCCCTTTATCCTTTTGGTGAGGAACTTTTGGGGTCTTTCCAGTTGCTGCAGGTGTCGGGTAAGATACATTCCGAATGGGGCATTGTACTCTATCATTGGTCTGATAAGTGAAGAGTACAGGGGAACAATGACCTCCCTTGATCTGGATGTGAATCCTTTCATAATCAGGTGGGCAATGTAGAAGGTCCTCCTAACCACTTTGGCAATGTGAGTGTCAAAACAAAGGTTACTGTCAACTTGGGTCCCTGATAACCTCTTCTGTGCTTAATGGATTGCCACCTATCAGCAAACTCTGACCGACGCCTAAGCGTTCGTCGGTTGAAAGAAGCACAGGCCGAACAGGCTGCTACGTCGTGGGCTGGTCCTAAACAAGGCAGACAGTAAGAGTGGAAATCCTTATGAGGTATTTGTTTCCCACAGGTTAAACAATTATTAACTTTTTCTGACATCGGCTGAGGCAAGAAAGAGTCCCCAACGGGGTACTTAGCTTTAGAAGTCTTCGAAGTAGTATTCGGTAGAAGTAATCTCTGGATCCGACCGACCGGCACTTGCGAACAGCTTCTGCTTGGCGCCACGCGCAAGAAAGACTGAGGAAAATGGCGTAGGCTGATGCCTTTATACCCCAAGGCCAACAGAGATGACGTCGGGTGAAGTGCGACATCAGCGAAGCGGACCGGACTTTGGAATCCGGCCGACTGAAGGGCTGCCTGACGACAGGACAACCCAGTTGTTATGACTGCAGATGCTATCCAGTTCGGACATCTACATTTATGGTAGGTACAAAACTGTACTTTACCTTGTTTTTACCAAAGGGTATGACTATACATTTTGGCGTTTAGCTTAAGGCCATGGCTCTGGCACCAGTTATCCGTTTCTATGAGACCTCTCTGAAGGATATCTGTGTCTGATGGATTTTCAACTATGGCGCCAGTTTGCAGTCATCTGCAAACTTTGTCAGCCACAATCCTCCTATGTTTGCCTGCACTTCTGAAAAGTAGATGCCGAACAAGAGGGGGCCCAGGACTGAGCCCTGTGGGACACCGCTTGTGACCGGCTTGGAGTCTGACATGGCACCAGCAACTCTAACCCTGTGGGTTCTGTCCTTGAGCCAGTTTGCAACCCATCTTGTGACATATGGGTTTACATTTAAGCTGGTGAGTTTTTCTATGATACCCAAGTGGGGTATTGTGTCGAAAGCTTTTGCAAGGTCAAGGTAGGCTGTGTGAACTGCCTTACCCTCATCAATGGCCTTGGTGACTGTTTCAAAAAAGTCGACCAAGTTCAAGAGGCATGATCTGCCCTTGACAAAGCAGAATTGGGTAGGATCCAATGTCTATAGGTCCCCAATGTCTTTATTTATGAGTTCCATTATGATCCTCTCCATAGCTTTGCAGACCAGGCTTGTTAAGCTTATGGGGTGGTAATTACCAGGGTCCGTAGAAGCACCGCATTTGTGGAGTGGGACCACAGTTGCCGTACGCCACTCTTTTTGGGTACGTATCCTGTGGTAAGGCTAAGTTTAAACAGCAGCCTTATGTGTGGGTTTAGTTCCTCATTGAGTTCGTGTAGCACACAGCCGGGGACACCATCCGGTCCCATTGATCCTGTGTTTTTAGCTTTAGAGAGAGCAGCTCTCACCTGGGCATTTGAGATGATTGGGAGGCTACACTCTGCTGGAATAGATATTTCTCCTTTTGGGGAGGGACAAATTTTCACTGAACCTGTCTGCCAGTATGTTTGCAATATCTGTGGGTTCAGTGATTTTTTTGTATCATTTTGGACTAATTCTGAGCATATCTGGCAGTT